>NW_019473882.1:0-1852 GCF_002814215.2 Seriola lalandi dorsalis | reverse complement strand
AGCGCAGCGTCTTCCGCTGCAACGTCTTGGGGGCGCGAGGCAGTGGGAAGAGCGGCTTCCTCCAAGCTTTCCTAGGCAGGAATCTGCAGGTTCGTTGGAAATCACTGATGAAAGTCATTTTAAACTCCTTTTAAACTTGAAATTTTTAGAGTGGTAACTTCAATCTTCTTTCTAGACATGCCTTATAATATACTCAGCCTCAAGGGGATGGCTTTAACGTGGTCAGCATTTTACAATTATCAAGTAAAATTTTAAAATTGCTCTCATAACAGAATATGCAAATTTAAGGGGATGATGAGTCATTATGTAGTTTGGAAAGTAGATTTTAAGAATATTGCTGGGAAAAGCACACACAGTTGAAGGCACCAGCTCATGAACATGTAAATAGCCCTGATTTGTGTTTGTAATTGACCTTGTTTATTTTCTCCCACAGCGACAGAGGCGGATCAGAGAAGACCACAAGTCCCTTTATGCCATCAGCACAACCTATGTTTATGGTCAGGAGAAGTACCTGCTGGTGAGATCCATTCACTCAGGAATCATCTAATCATCTGTTCTTGGGATTACTGTTACATAATCTTTTTGTGTTACACTTAACTGTGTATTAGTACTCTGCAGAATGTTAATCCGTCCATCTGTCCCTCTCTTTCTGTTCCCTGTATTGTCTGCACACTAAAAGCTTCACGAAGTGATGCCAGATTTTGACTTCCTGTCAGAGGCGGACTTAGCCTGTGACGTGGTCTGCCTGGTGTATGACATCAACAGTCCACGCTCTTTTGAATACTGCGCCAAAGTGTACAAGGTGTGTAGATGACGTATGTTTCAGTGGACAAGAAAAATGTTTATAGGAAGCACTGAAGGTCGGCTTTACACAGTCTAAACACTGAATGTTTGTGTTTGGCAGCAATACTTCATTGACAGCAAGACGCCATGTGTGGTGATTGCTGCCAAGTCGGACCTGCACGAAGTACGGCAGCACTACAGCCTTTCACCGCATGAGTTCTGCCGTAAGCACAAGCTTCACCCACCCCAGCCATTCACATGCAACATGACCGAAACACCCAACAAAGACATCTACACGAGACTCACCACCATGGCCATGTATCCGTGAGTATTAAATATCTCTGTGGCTTCACCCTCTACACCTCTTAGTCCTGCATCCTTATGTACCATGCCTGTCTTTTCCTACATGTGCCTATCCACTCCTCTTTCCTGGATGTACTGTATGTATCAGGACAGGCAGTCACATGTTGCCCTTTAAGATCTTTTCTGAAATCAGCTACCCACTGGACTCAGTAGATGAGGACTTTAGTTTCCATACTTCTCTACCTAACACCCAAAACAATTGAAACGCACACTGTATTGCAGATCTTTTATGTCCTCTTGTAAGTTGTACCTGTGTGTATGTGTGTGTGCAATCATGCAAGTCCCTGCCTGAAATTCAGTGAGGTCAATCCTTTGACTTAATTGACCCAGTGAGTGTCTTATCCCCTCAAAGCTCTCTGATCAGATTAGATCTCTGAGTAGATTAATTAGCACTCAATGGGACATGTCCACTAAATGTCATTTTAGCAGGCCAGAAATCCTGTTTAGATTCTCATACAATTGGATCTGCTGCGCTGTAGGGTTTGAGTTTAAGTACTCAACAAGGAGTAAACCAATCTACTTTTGGAGGGTGAGTTCTGGCTCAAACACCAAATGGATGATTCAGAAGTGAGTTGTTTAAGCTATCAGCTGGCAGCACACACCTTCCACCCTCAATTGCTTTTTAAATGTTGAATTTAAATATTGAAACATACTTCATACTTAAGTTATTACAATGACATTGTACTGGGGCATTTCAGTGAAGAGT
>NW_019473881.1:0-1852 GCF_002814215.2 Seriola lalandi dorsalis | reverse complement strand
ATTATGTGTGTATTGGTTGTGTTGTTGTAGCATCACTGTGCCACCATTTCGAATTATTTTGAGGCAGGTGAGGCTGCAGATAATCAGAGCACTGCACACACCTGATCATAAGCGTGTGGATGTGAAGGAATCTGTTAGATTTCTGTTGTGCTGCAGGAAGTGGAACCCTGCACTGTGCACAGTTGCTAATGAAGTGATAATGATGTGACAGTGCGTCAGAGCAGTGAAACACATATGGAACACACAGATACAGTAATGAAGGAGGAATATTCAGCATTTCACTGTGACTCCCTTAATAAAGACGTCTTCCTCTCTCTGGGAGGGAGCATGCCGCTCCAGCTCTTTATGGGTCGGAGCTACCGAGCTGAACCGGTGCCACGAGGCTGGCAGCGGCCCGCTCTGATTCTCCTGCCAACACACGCCGCCGGTGGAGAGGCTTCAGTCGACGGCTCCAAACCCGAGCTGCTTTAATCTCTCACTTTATTTGTGGCTGTTAAGAGGCTCCGCAGAAACCCTCAGAGGGGTGTCGGCTGCTTACCTGATAATAACTGAACTCCAGAAAACTGTCTTTCAGAGCGGCGCGGGCTGATCCTCACTTTCCCGGCCAACAGAGCTGTTAGAAGGTGTCTGCCGCAAGCAGAGGGAAGGCCTGCAGTCCTGTTCCCGGGCCCCACCTCTGCGGATTCAACACCCAGAGAATCCACGAGGACAAAATGTTCACCAAGTTCGTGGCCAACAAAGTAACTCGGTCGAAAGCTGAATTCTTCTTCTTGTTTCCTCCCTGCCTCCACTCGTCAGCACAGACTGTTCCAGGATTTAATTATGGGTCAGTGAGGAAGAGAAATTAATCTCAGGCGGTGGAGGAGTCACGGCGTCAGGCTGACAGGGGCCTGGGGGCCTCGGGTGGGCGCGGGGCCAAACGCTGTGGCAAAGTCTAAAGTCACCACGCAAAGGGTAGCAGTCAGAAGTGATCAGAGAGCGCCGGACAGTCGACTGGAAGTCAGTCAGAGCCGCAGCGACGTTTCTGGCACTGAAGCCTCCGAACAAACCTAAATCAGGTCTGACAGACAAGCTTCAACTTCTGCACAACTTTCTTTATCCGACCTCTGACTGCTGAGGTCACAACACGGAAATGTGGATCCCTGTATTTTCTTTCTTTTTTGTATTTTAAATAATCTTTAAAAAACATTCTCATGAACAAAACAAAATACTTCTATGGACTTGTGACACTGCTAAAATCCATTTTAACATTTTTATTTTATTAAAATTAGGAAAAGTTCCAAGTTGTAAGAAAGCAAAACATTTGATCGGGAACAATCTTCAGTGTTTTCAGTCCGTAAGAAGCAGAATAAATACAAATATGATGTAATTACAGCTAATGGCAAAGGCCGATACATAGAAAAAAGAAATCATCACATAAATAAATCAAAACCCACCTGAGAGAATAATAAGAGCCATGAGAGAGACATAAAACCAGTGACCCATTTATCATCAAATATAACTATGGTCTTAAATCTAATATCAAATCTACAATTTCACTGATGTTTAATTTCCAGGTGTCATCAGAGAAACAAAATTAGAAACAATAATTAGAAACAATTTGTGTGCACATGATGCATGACAAAATTGAAAATTTAAATTGAATTCTTATTTTCAGGTATAAAAACTCAGTAATGTATGTTGTACAGATTATAAAGGCCTTTGACTTATATAAATAAAATTGAGCATAGGACAGAAATTTAATTTTTCATTTTCAAAGTGGCAGACAACATGCAATATAAACATGATTAACTATCATGATTAATTTATTTTATAATGAAAATTAAAACTTTAATATTGGATTTACTCATTT
>NW_019473880.1:0-1852 GCF_002814215.2 Seriola lalandi dorsalis | reverse complement strand
GACCGGAGCTGGGACTGGGACAGCCCGCAGTGCCGTGCTCACATGGACGAGATCTTTTTCCGCCAGCATGACTACATACAGGTGGGCAGCCCGGAGCACAAAGAGTTCTGGGCTTTCTTTGAACGCTTCCAGAGGTTTAAAACAAAGAGGGACATGTCTGGGTCAGGGGGAGACAGACGAAAAGAGGACAAAGAAGAAGGGAAGGACAGAGCAAAGACTGGAAAGGTAGATCTTGGCCTTCCTAAAGAGTATGATGCTCGCTACCGGATTAATGTATCTGTGTGCACCAGGGACGTCGAGGAGCGCCTGGGAAAGTCAGATCACAGAAGCAGGCAGAGATCCTCAGGGCCAGGCAATCAGGAGATCTCAGACTGCCGTCTGGCTCTCCTGCACTTCCTGGACTTCAGCCAGAGACAGAGCTTTGGAAAGCTGGCCAAGCTTCGCCGGGAGCAAAAGAACCTACCCATCTTCCAGTACCGGGACAGGATAGTGGAGCTGGTGCGAAGTCACCCTGTGGTCGTGGTGGCAGGGGACACAGGCTGTGGGAAATCCACCCAAGTGCCTCAGTATCTTCTGTCATCTGGCTTCAACAACATAGCCTGCACTCAGCCTCGGCGTATTGCCTGTATATCCCTTGCAAAGAGGGTCAGCTTCGAGAGTCTCAATCAGTATGGCTCAAAGGTTTGTCATCAGATGTAGATTTTTATCAAACCATATCATAGACTTGTCAAGCACAGTTTTAAAAGCAATTTGTTGACTTGTCCATGAACATTCATCCACCCAGCACATAAAATATCTAGAAGCACTCAGTCAGAGGCAACTGGAATTGTGGGAGATCTGTCATTTAACCAACTTCATCTGTTCATCTGTTCATCTGGTGGGAGGCTCAGGTGTTTTCTCCTCCATAGGATTCACAATTAGTCAGTAGAACTAATGAAGCTTCTTGGATGAATTGTGAAACATCTTCAAGTCCAGCAGCATTTGACTGATTGAGTGACCAAAAAGTATTCAGTTGCACTGCTGCCAACTGATTATTTTCAGTCAATTATAAAGTGAAAATACTAAACATTTGCATCACAAATGTAAACAAATGCTGTTAATTTTGTTTTATAATGAAAATGTATTTGTTTTTGTTAATTAATGTTAATTAAGCAACCAAGCGAGAAATATGAATGTATTACCTTAACTGTAGTAATGTGTGGAAAGCTATTTCCCTCTTTATTAACATTGTATAGTCTAAATAATTAATCAAAAAATACAGAAACATAAAGTAGTAGAAAATGAAAATCATGAATTGCAGATTTAGTCAAATATATTTTCTTATTTTTGCAGCAATGCAATAAGTACTTATTTGAAAAAAGAAACCGCATTAGAACTCATAAAACACAATGCTTATTTTCAGGTGGGGTACCAAATCCGCTTTGAGACCACCCGGACCACAGCCACCAAGCTTTCGTTCCTGACTGAGGGGCTGCTGCTCCGACAGATCCAGCAGGACAGGACGCTGGCTCAGTACCAGGTGGTGATTGTTGATGAGGTGCATGAGAGACATCTCCACTGTGACTTCCTTCTCGGGGTCCTGCGCTCTCTGGTGGCTGAACGCCCAGACCTGCGACTCATCCTCATGTCAGCCACCATCAACATCAAACTATTCTCTGACTACTTCAGCAGCGCTCCTGTGCTGCAGGTACCAGGCAGGCTGTTTCCTATACAGGTAAGCAGAGGACACACTGTAATTACAGATGTAAATATGCATCTCACCAGAAGAAATCTGTTTTCAAAGCAACTAGTTTTGGTCCAAAAAGGGCTAAAGACCATCTATCCATTACTGTCAAAAATCTGAGAATAAAGG
>NW_019473879.1:0-1853 GCF_002814215.2 Seriola lalandi dorsalis | reverse complement strand
AGAGTCCCACAGGGCCGCACCAGCGGGAGCCTCTGAGTTCCACACACACACACACACACACACACACACACACGTGTATACAAGGCTGTGGGTTTTGCATTTTAGATATTAAAGAGTCAGGTTCATATGAACATGCAGAGGAACCACCTCCTTCAAACACACATGCACTCACTGATATGAAAACACACACTATATATGTTTCATACACACAAACACGACAGCATAGTGCTACAACTAACAATCATTTTCATTATAAATGAATATGCCAATTAATTAATTTATTAATTAGTTAATCAATTGGTCTATAAAATGCTAGAAGTTGCAAAATGATGTTCACCACACTCTCCTAAAGTCCAGGGTGAAATATGCAAATTGCTAGTTTTGCCCAACTAATAGTCCAAAACCCAAAGATATTCAATTTATTTCCACATACGACAAAGAAGTCCTCATAAGTGAAGAGCTGGAATTAAAGAAACTATAAAAATTGTGTTTGAAAAAAGACTCAAATGATCAATTGATTGTCAGAATAGCTGCCACTTGATTGATTCAGCCGTTGGTCATTTCAGCTCTGATACGTGATGGACGCTGATATTGTTATTTGAAGGTAAAAAACATAATAAGAATCTGTTTTTACAAATTGACTGATATTCCTTTTTTACACAAACATTTAACAGAAACATTTTGAGTTTTTATCCATTTCATTTGGTTACAAACACTAAAAATACAGCATTTAAAATACTTTTATTTCATTTAATAGAATCAATCAAAGATTACATTAATTACATAAAAAACACTTCTGAGTGGTAAACTTAACAAGAAATTAAATCATTAAGAGAAAATGCTAAAAAAGAAAAAAAAAAAGATTTAAATCATCAATCTTTCTGAGCAGTGTAAAAAAATAAAACAAAAATATTTTAAAATTAAAGCAGCTATAATCAATATTTCATATTAGAAATGATTTAAATGACCACATGTAATATTAAAAGGGTTGCTTGTACTGACAAATTATCAACCAGCTCTGCACTTACCCTCAGCTCTCGTGTTAGTGTCTTTCAGCTCATTGTTTTGGTTTTACAGACAGTAGCAAACAGAAGACAGACAGAGATAGCAACTAGCTGGTGAATATAGTGGAGCATTTAGCAGCTAAAGAGCCAGATATTTCCCTCTGGCAGTGGTCAGAAATACATACAAACGCCACATTATATCAGCAGGAGGGCTGAACAGTTTATCGAAAATATTATCGAAATCGCAACATGGCCAAGTGAAATATCCAAATTGTAAGAACTGCAATTTTTTTTGATGAAGGTCAAATGTGTCCCAACATGCTATAAATGAAGCATTGTGATGTAACAGAGATGCCTCGGCCTACAAATCATATTCTCCAAATGTAAAGGGACATGCTTGTTTGGTACAAGAGCCAACAAAAATCACATCATCATCATTTTCATATTTTTCGCAGTGATGATGAAATGCAAAAAACAACCAATCCAATTGAAATCATGACCATGGTCATCGCAATATCTACCAAAATAATCACAATTAGATTTTTTTTTTTTGCATATCATTCAGCCCTAATAAGCAGCAATTTGTGCAGTTTTCACCATCATACAATTCCCACATCTCCAACTCCTTATCTAATGACATCCAGGGAGAACAGAGGGTCGAGACTCGGTAGTCATTACCTAAAGAGTTGGAGCCAAAGAGGACAGAGGGTCTATCAGATCAGTCCCAGATAATCCAAACAGAAAGATCCATCAGACTGCCCTGAATCAATAGACAACACAGTCACACACACGGCACAGAGCTGTGGGTGCAGAGTGCTGTTGGTAGAAAAGGAGAAGGGGGGGGGGTTG
>NW_019473878.1:0-1853 GCF_002814215.2 Seriola lalandi dorsalis | reverse complement strand
GGTTTAACCACTCAACAGCCGGCAAATACCATGACTCTCAGAGCTTTGTGATGTTCTCTCGATAAAAAAAAAAATGGAATAGGATATGACGACATTGGAACAGCACAAAGACAAATGCGCATCATTACCATCAAGCTTTGCAAGTTAGGTCATTGTCTTCCAAAGACAGCAATCACAACACCAACCCAGAACCATCTTGTCCCCTCAGAGAGAGAACAAGAATGATGGCAAACAGCAAATCCTCCACATCACAAGCAGGACCTAAACCAGACTAACAGCAACATGCAATCTACTACCAGTTAGTAAGGAAGAGTAAAAAGTATTAGGGAAAGATGGATGAAGAAAAACAAAAACAAAACAAAAACAAAAATACAGCCAGAGCATCAAGTCACCCACATCTAACATGCCATGCACAGGTGCTTCTACATGGCACACTACGATACACTACAACTACCAGATCTACTGTACCAGGAAAACTCAATGATACATACCACCACTCCTTTGTAAGGAGCTGAGAACCTGAGAGGTAAATGCCAGTAGTGCTAAGGAGAGACAAGGAACATTGGCTATGTTACCCATGTAACTGCAGAACGAAAGCTTCTGATACTGGGCTTGTTCTACGCTGTAAATGGTGTTGAAAGACAACACTAACTAGTACAGTGTATTTCATAATAATCCATAAGTGAATTTTTAAATGTATGTAATTCCTTCCTTTACATCCAGGCTTGAGGTTAATCAGCAATCTAACGATTGCCATGGTTTTGAGAGCACACTGAATCGAACAAATGTGATCCAGAGCCAGGCAGGGTTTTCTTCCTCACCGTGTTTTGTCTCTTGAGTTTGAGCTGGTTAACAGCCAGAGCCTCAGCGTACTCCAGCTGCTCAATCTCCTCCATCTTCTCATTGTAGCGTCTGGTCTGCTCATTGATGAGCATCTCTAAACACCTATAGGGGGAGAAGAGAACACGATGGCAAACAATATGAGTATGTATGGTCATTTACAGCTGTTCACTGGTTATGCAAAGGGTGTGCATGTAATATGGACAAGGCACAACACAAGAAAATTATTATTATATTAAGTATGAAAGCAGAGTTTGTTATTTTTTCTTTCATTGCAGTCTTACGTGGTGGTCTTGGCAACATCCTTCATGCTGAGCAGCGGGTCAGCACTGTCTGGACAGCGCAAGATACACGGGGCAAAAACTATGGCCAACGAGTTAGAAGACATGCGGTTGTGAGCCTCCTCCTTACACACCCTGCAAGGAAATGTATTAGATATTAGCTTTTTTCTTTTAGCTGCATGTAAATATAATTCATATTGTGACTCAACTGCTGTGGTAAATTCAATACATTAGTACTAAAGTCAAGAATAAAAAAAACAACCACCAAAGAAAAATAACATGTAATCTAGTGAGTGCGATATTTGGATGCCATACATTTTGAGAACAATGATGAATATATGTAAAAACCATATTAAAATATACAAGGCCACAATGAGAGAATCCCTACCTGACGAGGTGGAAGACGAGTCTCTCCAGCGTGTTGAAGTTTGCAGTAGGAAGCTCCTCCAGCACTTTGTAGATGGCATGAAGCTGCTCCTGCTTCTCTGGCAGTTCTGGAGGAAGGAGAAAACACATAATGAATCACACTCCATAACTAATTATTGAGTCCTTTGTATTTTGAAAATGTCTTCTTGTCATTTCTAATCATGTGTGATTAACCTTTTCCACCTTAAATGTCAAAATTTAGCCTCACGTCATAAATAACGACAACCAGCAGCAGATCAAGGAAAGGCTGAAAACAAAAGTCCAGCACTCAGATTGTAAAATGCTGCCCCCTGGTGGGGATCAGCC
>NW_019473877.1:0-1853 GCF_002814215.2 Seriola lalandi dorsalis | reverse complement strand
GGTTTAACCACTCAACAGCCGGCAAATACCATGACTCTCAGAGCTTTGTGATGTTCTCTCGATAAAAAAAAAAATGGAATAGGATATGACGACATTGGAACAGCACAAAGACAAATGCGCATCATTACCATCAAGCTTTGCAAGTTAGGTCATTGTCTTCCAAAGACAGCAATCACAACACCAACCCAGAACCATCTTGTCCCCTCAGAGAGAGAACAAGAATGATGGCAAACAGCAAATCCTCCACATCACAAGCAGGACCTAAACCAGACTAACAGCAACATGCAATCTACTACCAGTTAGTAAGGAAGAGTAAAAAGTATTAGGGAAAGATGGATGAAGAAAAACAAAAACAAAACAAAAACAAAAATACAGCCAGAGCATCAAGTCACCCACATCTAACATGCCATGCACAGGTGCTTCTACATGGCACACTACGATACACTACAACTACCAGATCTACTGTACCAGGAAAACTCAATGATACATACCACCACTCCTTTGTAAGGAGCTGAGAACCTGAGAGGTAAATGCCAGTAGTGCTAAGGAGAGACAAGGAACATTGGCTATGTTACCCATGTAACTGCAGAACGAAAGCTTCTGATACTGGGCTTGTTCTACGCTGTAAATGGTGTTGAAAGACAACACTAACTAGTACAGTGTATTTCATAATAATCCATAAGTGAATTTTTAAATGTATGTAATTCCTTCCTTTACATCCAGGCTTGAGGTTAATCAGCAATCTAACGATTGCCATGGTTTTGAGAGCACACTGAATCGAACAAATGTGATCCAGAGCCAGGCAGGGTTTTCTTCCTCACCGTGTTTTGTCTCTTGAGTTTGAGCTGGTTAACAGCCAGAGCCTCAGCGTACTCCAGCTGCTCAATCTCCTCCATCTTCTCATTGTAGCGTCTGGTCTGCTCATTGATGAGCATCTCTAAACACCTATAGGGGGAGAAGAGAACACGATGGCAAACAATATGAGTATGTATGGTCATTTACAGCTGTTCACTGGTTATGCAAAGGGTGTGCATGTAATATGGACAAGGCACAACACAAGAAAATTATTATTATATTAAGTATGAAAGCAGAGTTTGTTATTTTTTCTTTCATTGCAGTCTTACGTGGTGGTCTTGGCAACATCCTTCATGCTGAGCAGCGGGTCAGCGCTGTCTGGACAGCGCAAGATACACGGGGCAAAAACTATGGCCAACGAGTTAGAAGACATGCGGTTGTGAGCCTCCTCCTTACACACCCTGCAAGGAAATGTATTAGATATTAGCTTTTTTCTTTTAGCTGCATGTAAATATAATTCATATTGTGACTCAACTGCTGTGGTAAATTCAATACATTAGTACTAAAGTCAAGAATAAAAAAAACAACCACCAAAGAAAAATAACATGTAATCTAGTGAGTGCGATATTTGGATGCCATACATTTTGAGAACAATGATGAATATATGTAAAAACCATATTAAAATATACAAGGCCACAATGAGAGAATCCCTACCTGACGAGGTGGAAGACGAGTCTCTCCAGCGTGTTGAAGTTTGCAGTAGGAAGCTCCTCCAGCACTTTGTAGATGGCATGAAGCTGCTCCTGCTTCTCTGGCAGTTCTGGAGGAAGGAGAAAACACATAATGAATCACACTCCATAACTAATTATTGAGTCCTTTGTATTTTGAAAATGTCTTCTTGTCATTTCTAATCATGTGTGATTAACCTTTTCCACCTTAAATGTCAAAATTTAGCCTCACGTCATAAATAACGACAACCAGCAGCAGATCAAGGAAAGGCTGAAAACAAAAGTCCAGCACTCAGATTGTAAAATGCTGCCCCCTGGTGGGGATCAGCC
>NW_019473876.1:0-1854 GCF_002814215.2 Seriola lalandi dorsalis | reverse complement strand
TCATTGACCTCAGCTCCAGCTCTGACCTCTATAACTTTCCCCGCTGAAAGCCCGCAGTGTGTTATGCTGCCTGGATAAATCTACAATGCAAAAATTACATTTCTATTCTCGTTTAAAACGTTATTAACATGCCGAATACACTAGAAGCCGCTGTTAACTTGTGTTATATCTTCAGCTATGTTCTATCAGTCTTACTGATCCACATTTCACACGTTCGCGTTGAATTGTCATTTATTTAAATAGAGTTTTGTTGAACCGCGACGAGCGCTACGATCCGGGTCAAAGTTCACGGGGCGGAGGTCACGAGTAAGAAAGTACGGAGCGGAAAAAGTGAGACTTCAAAGAGCTGACCGCCTGCTAACTGAGCACAGTGCTGGCCGGTCAGTCATTGGGTCAGTTAACTAGTTACCCGCTCGGTTAGTAGCTGGTTAGCTGCTCACCTTTCCTCAGAGCCACGGTGTGGACTCTATGCGGGATTTTGGCGCAGTTCAGTAGGATGTGCACCGCCCGGCAGGGCTGGGACAGGAGGTCCAGATACACCTCCACCAGCCGGCCCGTTGCCATGGAGACTGAGCTGGTCTTTAGCGGTTAAAACGGTAAATAATTGGAGGATATCACCAACAGCTGTTGTTCCTCTGACAGTCTGTGCGCCCCCCGCAGGTCGCTCCGCGCACTGCAGCTGTTCCTGGTCCAGATAAATAGAACCAGGGCAATTAGTTCAATATAAAAACAAATACAATAATACAATACATAATGCAGTACATACAATATTACTGGAGTGAACTATAATCAAACAGAAATACATGAATAAACTAATACAAATAAAACAATATTTGTGTGCGTTCTTATAGCTGTGCTTTTCTGGGATCGGTCTAAATCTACTAATGTCTTAAATCTATTATTATATGAAGTCATCCTCCTGTTTCTTATTGATTAATTGAATTATTTTATCCCATTTTTACTGAACCTCATTGTCACCCCACCACCAATCTGTATTTTATAATTTGATCTAGTCCTGTAAAGCACTTTGTGACTGTGTTTTGAAAGGTGCTATATAAATAAAGTTTATTATTATTACTGTATACATATATAAAATGTGATATAATGTAGTAGACAGGCTACATGTAAATACTGTGTATGCAAAATATTAGTCATAAATAATACATGCATTTTAGTTTCATAAAAAAATGGAGATAAATAAATGACCATAAAAGTCAGATACAAACAGATAATCATAATAATTAAAACTACATGACTTTTGTCAAAAGCTTCAATAAACAAATCTATTTAAAAAAATCTATCTCTCCATAAATATAAATCTTAAAAATCAGTACACACACATGCACAGAAAAAAACATAAGTTTCCTCACAGCTGCAAAATTGTAAATAAACTGACAGTGGATTTTGGAAAATAAAAACTGATGAAAATTTTTTTTTTTTTTAATGAAATGTTGCTAGAGAACATATGCAGTCTACTGTAAATATCAGTATATAACATGTACTATTAACAGCATGGAGCTGGGACACTGTTTAATGTGATTATTAAGTAAGAATAATTTATGAGTCAAAGTTCATTTATGAAACGTTTCAGCAGGTCAGAGGTGAAGTGGTGTCTCAGTCTCTGGGGGGACATTTCCTTTTTAAATAAAGCCGGTATGGGATGTTTAACTCCATATCTGGTAAACTGTAAAGCCAGGAGTTCTTCCTTTGTGTACATTATTTTCTCCATCGTCAGACGAAACGACGATGCAGAATAAAAAACATCAATCGACAAAAAATATACTAATATATCGTCACCTTCCTAAAATAATGGCCTAAGTCATGTTTTGACAAAAATGTTTTTTTTGCCTAAAT
>NW_019473875.1:0-1854 GCF_002814215.2 Seriola lalandi dorsalis | reverse complement strand
CTGCTCCAAATATGTAACAATTTAGACTATTAATATGATATAACAACAAAACTAGCAGTGGAGTTGAAACAGGCTTGGGTGATATGTTAAAATGCTGTGTTATATGTTAAAATGCCACCGTCAGTCCAACAGCCAGCAACTGCTGATTTATTCGTGCAAGTGTGTGTGTGCTGCGGGCGTATGCGCAGGGAGCAAGGGATTCCCCACTCCCCAGACGCCATTTTCATCAAATGCAATCATGGAAGAGCTTGTTGCAACAAAAAATACAAAATCACCTATTTGGGATTATTTTGTTTGTAAACCACATGCGATCGGCAAGCCAAAGGAGATGTAGTACCAGCAGATGATTCTAACACTACCAATTTGCACCAGCATTTGCAAACACAAAAGTGCAAAATCAAAATTGCAGGTAAAATTGAAGGTAAAATGCGTCACAACATACTGAAGCATTGTGGTGCTACAGAGAGGCCCTGGCCAATAAATCATGTTCTCCAGATGTAAATGATCATGTGCGTTTAGTATAAGCCCCAGCAAAAACTCACATCATCATCATTTCTAAATTTCTTTCAGTGAAAATGCAAAAATGATCCTTCAAACTGAAATTATGACGCAATATATGTCAATATATGTTTTTTTGCATATTGTTCAGCCTTAATCCTGCTGTTTATGCAACACTATCAGAGAGCAGAGTCCCCCTCAACTGCCACTGGACAATCTCCACTTCATCAGCCCAAAATCACCCCAAAAAAAACTAAACAGCAATGGACTCAGGCCATCACAGATAGCCAATATATTTGTACGATTGCTTAAGCCTAGCATGAACTCTCCCAGTCAAAACAGGAGGTTTTCCTGTTCTTCCCATTCTGTCAACATTCAGCAGAATCAGACCCTACCTGCCAGTTTTAAAGTTTCATAGCTTCAGCTTGTGATGCAGGTTTTTTGACCAGTCTCCAATCATGACATCATTGGGGTTATTTTCTCAGACTTAACACAGCTCCTCCAGAATCACAGCAGACATTATACAGCTGTTTCACAGGCTGAATAATACTCCAGATGAAAATGAACTTCATGAGTAAAAGTTTACTTTTGTGCCTTTAAGTGGGGCACTTAACGCCTGTCCTGTTAAGGTGGAGTTGCACCATGGCCAGATGTTATTGGCAGTGACTGAATGTAAAATGGTGCAGTGGAGAGGATTACCCAGGATTCCCTGAGAGTTTAACAAATGACAGAGCTACACAGTGAGGAAGAAAATCAGGTTGCAGGTTTTCTGAAACAATATAATATTACTTGCAATATTGCAATATGAAGTGATTAAATTACAGCCTTAACATTATATTAAAGAAACTCATGTTCTACTCTATAAGGCCTAAATCCCTTAATCCTTAATCTCTATCTATCTATCTATCTATCTATCTATCTGTCTATCTATGTATCTATCTATCTATCTATCTATCTATCTATCTATCTATCTATCTATCTATCAGTTGAAAACACTCCTCTGCCTGCAGACACTTGTGTTGGGCATCACTGCACCATCTTTCACTGGGTTTAAGTGGTGGAACAGGCAGCCAATTGACCACTTTTAACTTGTCTGACCTCATTACATTTGTAGTGCTGCCCACATTCATTTTAAACAGAAACATTTGTGCAGCTCTTTTGTTTGCGCTGACTGCCACCATGAGAGTTTCTTACTGAAAGGCACCGCCAC
This sequence comes from Seriola lalandi dorsalis, assembly GCF_002814215.2. NCBI lineage: Eukaryota > Metazoa > Chordata > Actinopteri > Carangiformes > Carangidae > Seriola > Seriola lalandi. The sequence goes on along the minus strand of NW_019473875.1, from coordinate 146 downwards.
AGTATTGCCAAGTGGTGTGAAGGACAACGTGTTGGTGCTTCACTGCAATCATTGACATGGAGTTGATTACCTCCTATTCAAAAATGTAAATTATTAAATCATTACATATATTAATTTGTTTATTTTGGACTAATTAAATTTCATTA
>NW_019473874.1:0-1854 GCF_002814215.2 Seriola lalandi dorsalis | reverse complement strand
CTTGTAAAAAAAAGCCCATTAAAAACCTGGCTCTGCATACAGCACTGAAGAATGATTCTGATTTTAGCGAAGAGTTGCCATATTAATCAGATATCGAACCCTTGGCTACGGGATGAGGTTACAGTGAGCGCAGCAGCAACCAGTAGCACATGACACTGGTTGTTAGAGAGCCAGCTAGCTCTTTGTGCTAAGATAAGCTATCCATCTGTTGGCATCATATTTAACAAACAGATACGAGCGGGGTATCAATCGTTTCATCCTTCTCTCAGAGAGAAACAGAATTGGCGTATTTCCCAAAATGTCAAACTATTATTATACTGAGAACACACATGTTGGCTGGATAGGACTAGATAAGTGGGATGAAATCTTTATTTGTGTGATTCATTTTTTATTTATTCTTCAAAACAAGCTACGATATAATATTTATGACGCTCAGCACTGATGTATTAGGAAATATGGTCTTTTAATGATTGGTACAGAGTTAAATGATGAAGATATGAAAAACAGCTACAGTGTGGAGTCAAAGACCTCTGTGTGCACAGTGAGAAAAGGCAAGTTTAACTGTGATTTAGATGAGACACACTCAGTTTCATGTTTAATTGCTTATTATATTTTTAGTAAAATGTCTATGAAGAATTCCTCTGGTCGAATGATTATAAAAAAAGTTGTTTTTGAGAAAGGGGAGCTTATTTGTTGAGTTTGGGACAAAGACAAGTGTAATGTTATATGTAAGAAGTTTATGACCTTGGTTGAGTATTTTTGGTCTCTACAATAAATAACATGACTGACTAAATCATGACTTTTTTTCACCCTCTCACCATTTCGAGGCGATGAAGGTATACAGCCCGTTACCTTGATTTTACAAGTACCTTGATTTTACAAGTACCTTGATTTTATTGTCCCGTGACAAACACAAGTTTGATTTTTGGAGTAATTAAATCGTGTGTCACAAAATAAGTTGAATTCTTGTAATTACCCAGAAGCCTGAGGTGATGATCCTTCATTGTGGGATGAAAAGCCAGTCATTTTCATCAAGGGTAGTCAGTGGGATTATGTCTAATTTTTGCCCAACTGCAGTCAAGTCAGACGACAGAAATGTTATTTTCATTGTTCAGGAAGTAAAGGGATAACATCGCTCATGCACTCCTGCTATGCTGAAACAGGTGGTGCATTCAGGTGTGTGGCATCCTAAGACTGTATGCTGCCAGATACGAGATAAATGTTGAGCCTTGTGCAGAGTCAGCTGTCCCTGCAAGATGAATTCAGCATTTACACTCAGTATCTTAGGTGGAAACTATACAGACATGCAAACTGTATTAGAAGCCACTAGGAAAGTAAGAGTTTATTTCCTCCGGGGCCACGTTGAAAACATTTGTGTTGAGCTGTTAATATTCTCTGAAGTGTTAAATTGGATGCCAACTTTATATGGTGAATCATACATACAGTATAACACCACCATATAAAGGCCGGCAGTTTTCAGGACTGTCATTCCTGTTATTTGCATTGCTCTAAGCAATCCATTCCAATTTATTCCAATAGAGCGCTGAAACATTAATACCGCTATTCTGATCTGGCTCAGGCAGACTGACAATAGTGGCTTTGCTGAAGCAATATTGTGGATGCCAAGTGGCACAGAACTGAGATACCAAAATAGCAACACAGTCAGGGACATAACAGTACAACGCCTAATCAGTTGGATAAAAGGTTTCCATTGTAACTTGAATGCAAGACAAACAATGTGAATATCTTTAACAAATCGCCACTACCATGACAGAAAGCCAGTGTGGAAGTGTGTTACGGTCCTGTGACAGTATTGATTTGTTCTTACCACAGTGAAACAGCAGCGTATCCCAG
>NW_019473873.1:0-1854 GCF_002814215.2 Seriola lalandi dorsalis | reverse complement strand
GTATATATCAGTATATCATAGTACAAAATGAAGTCTTCTTAAGACATTGACAAGTCTTTCATTATTTAAACTAGCCATACAAGACGTGATCATCACACCTCAAGGACATCAGCGTAAACTCCGGCCAGGAAGGTGCGAGCTTTGGCCACAATGGCTCTTGGCAAAACAGTTGCAGCATCGTTAATGTAGAAGGCACTGGCAGCAGCACCCATCATCCAGGGGCCTGAAGGAAGAAGTCAAGAACCCTCAAACCACATGTCTTAATCTGTAATCTGTAATGGTAAATTATTCATCGGTTATCCTCTTACTGTGGTAGGCATCAAAATAGAGGGCTCTGCTGAAGCGGTAGCTCAGTCTGTCAAATTTGGGGCTGAGGATCTTCACAGCAACATTGCAGGCTGCAGCACTGAAAGTAGAACATTAGAATATATGAGATTGCACATGTAAACATGTTAAATTTTTTTTTTTAAATGCAAATGTGAATATTATTCAGGTCCTTACACAGAAGCAAAGTCAGGGATGGTGTTCTTTGTCATGGCCTTCATGTAAGAGTAGACAAAGCTAGCAACCTGCAGATTTTTTTCTTTCAAGAGGTCATCAGCAAGAGTGGTCACCAGACCCATTGGCAGCTTAGTCTCAAACAGCACAATAGCAGCAACCATGCGGAGCTCTGGGTGGAGATTCTTATCCATAAACAGCTGAACAGCCATTTCTTGGATCTAATTCACAAAGAAGGGTGTTATAAACAAAACTACATTACAGGATAGGTCTGAAGTGAATTCACTTTTAGTAATAGAAGGATTCAGAAAATCTAGTCTCACCATCTTGGGCTCTTTCTTTGCGATGTTCCTCAGGGCCAGAACAGCATCAATGTGAACTCTGAGTGGCAGATTGGCAGCAGCGCTTCCAAAGCCAGGCAGGAGCTTCATGATTGGTTTAAGGCTAGCAGGATGTCCAGCATTACCCAGAACTTTAAGAGCGATAGTGAGCTCCTCAATATCATCTCTGGCAACAGCCTCAACAGCGAGTTCATGAATGGGCTGTGGGTAGAACAGAAAAGCATTCATGTCACTAATGCTGTAACTGAATTTAGTCATATCAGACACATGCACAAATGATACATACCCTCACAAACTCAGCTGGGCAAGTTGGGTTCTCTGCACAGTATTTAGCAACCAGAGTGCCGTAGCCCAGCATAGCGATCTCACGCAGGACTGCATTTTCTCGGATCCTGTGGTTCATAGCCAGACCCTGTGGAGAGGTGAAAATAAAGAACTGATTACTTGTCCATGTTTTCACATCATTGAAAACACACAAGACCACTTTTAACATGCATTTACCTCAGCAAGTTTGATGGCCTCCAGGTCGGCTGTCACCATTTGCACAGATGCCACCAGAGCTTGAGCAGCTTCAGGAATAGTCAGGTCATGAGCCAAGAACTTCTCCTTGAGGAACCTCAGAGCAATGTGAGTACCGATGGCGGGGACAGCGTTCAGGATCCAGTGCCTAAGAGAAAATAGAAAATACTGTGTTATTATATTATTTATTACATTTTTATTTCATGGCCTTTCGTTGATTGAAAGTTGCAGTTACCTGTAATCGGGTCTAGCTTTGAACTGAGTCCAGAGAGCCTCAATAGTCTCAAATCTGGCCACACGCAGCAGCTGGATGAGCTCAATAAACTTCAGAGGGGCATCCTCATGAACCTTGGCCACATTGAAGGTCACCAGGTGGTTCAGAACCTCAACAATCTGACAAAAAAAATTGTTTCCCGTATTATGGTTTGTAGGTACAGGATGGATTCAGCAAACATCTGGTTAAAAGAGGGAACATTGTCTGAAGTACCTGAGCCTC
>NW_019473872.1:0-1854 GCF_002814215.2 Seriola lalandi dorsalis | reverse complement strand
GCCTGGGGTGAGAAGACACACACACACACACACTCACTTCCGCGCGCACACACGCACGCACGCACGCACGCACACACACGCACGCACACACATATATAGCACACAACTCAGGCATCGGAGACTGCGTCAAGCTCACAATGTAATTATGGGGAAACAGAGCAGTCAGTTACACACCTGAGTGCAACTCGGATCAGAGCTGAGGTGTTACTCTGACACTGACGGGAAAAGCCAGGAGTTAGTCTGTTAAAACACAATGACAGACAGCTACATCGACTGACATGGCCGTTGCTGACAGACCAAATATTTGGACTGAGGAGAAAAAGGGAAAGGACGAGCTCTGATGCAGAACGTGAAGGTGACACTGTCGTGCCTTTCATGGATGTGAAGGCATGAATATATTGAACAAAGGTATACGTGGACCACGACGTCTCATAGAAGAGATTACACAAGCTTATAACAAGTCTCGTGTGTCACGGTTCATCCATGCATTCATTCATTCCCTGCCGTGTTAGTAACTCTCTTGTCATTTCTGAGACTCGCTCCTGTCCTGTAGTAACCCCTGCCCCATCCGCCTTTCAGCCAGCTGACCTTCCCTGCCCTCTTACTCAGCAGCTCCTAATTCCCTAATCAATTCCTACAATATACCAGCCTTTTTCCATCCATTATCTGCCAGATTGTCCATTGTTCTTTCCATGTCTTATCTGTTATTGCTTGCCTTTCTTTGACCACCCGCCCACTGTCGGATTTTGCCTCTTGCTTGCTTGTCTTTAAGGCTGGTTCTCCTGACTTCGCCTGTTGCTTGTCCGTCCCTGTGTTTGTCTGCTGAGCCTAAAGGTGAGCTGATCTGAACTCTTATCTGTGTCTATGTGTTGTGCATTTGAAACCATCCAATCCTGAGCTGTGACACTTGTGGCTATTTCAGTTTTTCAGGGGCCGGCAGTGTCTGTTTGGCTGCATATAGGACAAGTGGAAAGTCTGGTGCTGAAGCTGTAATATAGATTTTTTCTTTTCTCCAATTACTATGCAGTGCCATATGCAGTGAGCATTTTTTTTCCTAATGAGTCAAAAGTACAGTGACTGCTCTTTCAAGATTACCAAGAGACATATATTACATGTCAGCCAACTAGCAATGAAAGCAACAGTTACAGCATCAGCCACAATCATAAGCATGCACTATGTTACATTAAGATGGCAAACATTGCAACCTAAAAAGGAACAGATCAACATTTTGGGAAATACACTTTCTTTCTGAGAGTTAGATGAGAAGATTGATTCCAGTCACTTAGCTTAGCATAAGGCTAAGGGGGCAACAGCTAGCCTGGCTCTCCTCTAAAGTTAAAAACCTTTTTGGAGTCTTGTCGTCACAGTGAGGTCACCAGGCGTGTGATGATGTAGCTGACTGATTTGTGAATGAGTTTAAAAAGAGATGTAAAGTATTGTTTCAAAAGTGTTATTAGGCATTTTCGGTGTAACAGCATAGTGGCCATTCTTCCAACGTCTGACACTTTTGTAGTTCTTTATAATCATAAATTCACAATACCATCAATCCAGAGTTGCGACCTCTTGTGAGGCTGACATAATTTTTCCAACTCGTTTCCAATTACAAACAAAATCAAAACAATATGATGTGACTGCTGCATTTAGGCGCACATGTGAGAGAGGCATCTATCTGCTCATCTAACTCTTGGAAAGACAGTGAGTCAGTGTATTTCCCAAAATGTTTAACACATTCTTTTTGCAAACGGAGGGGCAGGCATTATGTTTTCATACACCTCAAGTAAGGCCCGAGTACAATGGATGCATTTGTCCAGTCCCTACCTGTGATATATATATATATATATATATATATATATA
>NW_019473871.1:0-1854 GCF_002814215.2 Seriola lalandi dorsalis | reverse complement strand
TTTTTTTTTTTTTTTTTTAAATCCAAAAATCACAGTGTTTTTGTGAATTACATAAAATGGGACATTTTTCACGACTACAAGTCTTATGTTCTCATGCATTTTGAAGCTATACTGGCCATTATCTGGTGAAGAGCATGTGGTTTAAAATGTCACATGTATGTGGTTTTTATTAAATAAGCCCCCATTTCCAGCTGGTATTAACACGTGATCTGTGTCATATCATAAGGATAAGGATCTGGATAATGACATCTGATCCACAGGTCTTTGCATTTACACCATTGTTATCTCCATTATGCGTGTATTGTGCTCAGATGTCAGTATGTAATTAGATGGTCCCAGTCAAGGGAAGCAATGCCACAAACCGATGTATTTTCTAAATCACTTCTTGTGAGGGAAGACTTAGAGCTAATGCTACTATCTGTAGCTTTTCCCATCAGCTTGCTTGAGAGGTGGAGTTAGGTGACCTTTAAACAGCTTGGGCAGATTTGTTGAGAATCACAATACAGACTGCATTTACATCCAGCTGAGGTCTGGTTAAAATGCCAGCCTCCAAAGGTGGTATCGCTGATCTGATTCTGGTTCTGGTTCCGGTTCTGCATGCATTTACACCTTGCATTAACATGAGTTTTTATCCTGATAGATATATCCTGGTTTAGCGTCAAATGGGGCTTAACAGGTGGGGGTATGCTCTTCTACTGTGTTGGTTCTTCTTTCATCACCTGCATGTGTGTGGGATGTGTGTTTTCCAACTTTGAACTTTCAGTCTTTTCTGGCCACTATAGTAAGTAAGTTGAATGGCAATGGTAGATAATTTCACACCTCAAGGCAAGGACACGACACAAGAATGCAAAAGAAAATTCAAAAGGGTTTTGTGCAGACCATCCACTCTCCACTGTATATGTATTCCTGCGTGTGTGTGTGTGTGTGTGTGTGTGTGAGAGAGAGAGACATGACATTGCCCAGCCCACAGAGTCCATTAAAGGGATTATGAAGATGTGTGTAGCCTCGCTGACAGTCTTTCAGTGCTGGAGTTCAGAATATTACGGCTGCCATTATCAGATCACCAAGCCAACGGGACACGTCACACATTAGCCCACACAAACAGTACATAGTAAACAGCATTTGATACCATGTCTAACAACACACCACTGCCCATTAGGAGGAATATGGGCAACTGCTAATGGACTGTCACTCATTATAAAAGTACTAAGCCAAATGTCGAGAGAAATATTATACATAGGGACTCTGCCAAACACTAATAAAACATCACACATTAGAAAGAATAGGCGAAATACAAATGTCATATTACTCATGAAGAAAAGTGCCAAGAACTAACAAAACATCACAGAGTGAACAGGACTGATTTGAGCAGCGCGTAAGAGACTAGAAAGCAAAGGACAAACATTACCTGAGCATTATGCATACAAAACAGCGCCATACGGTAATGCAACATCACTGAATTGAATATAGCTAATGGGGATGCGTGGGATCACATATTAGACGCAATGTGCCAGAAAATAACAGACCACAACGTGAATAAATGTCCGAGGTGGAATTTAAAAATGGAAAAGCTCGAATACGACGTTATATCGAATGGGACCTCGCTTTAAAACTCACATAAGAAACTGTCTATCTCACTCCAACACTTTCCAACACACAAGAGGAATACTTATGCTATATTAAAACAGCCTAACATGGAGACAGCATAACAAAGCCTCAGGGGAAACAAACAAGTCAGAACACATTATAACGCCCAGATGTAAATGCATTTTGGGGGGGCAAGGACCAAAACAAAGAGCTGAACTTTCTTCATGCTCCTCTTCATCGCACATTATAACAGGACATTGCACATAA
>NW_019473870.1:0-1855 GCF_002814215.2 Seriola lalandi dorsalis | reverse complement strand
GTGTCAGCGTGCAGGCATCACTTTATTTGCTGATGCTTCCTCTGTACAATCTCATGCCTGCACAAATAAAAACATGTCACTTGCGTGGTCATGTGAAGAGTGAGATGGCCTTCAGTTTATTGGGAATACTATAAACGGTGAAAGTGGAGTATTTATATTATGATGGACATTTAGCGATCTATTAAAATAAAGAACTTTCTATCAATCTACGGGGTCACCGAGTGCAAACATGCAAAGATACAAATATCATTTTGAAAACTCATTAAGCTCGTGTTCGAGCAACATGTGTCCACGTTTTGAAAGAGAAACAGTAGTCATCAAAATCTCAGCTGAGTCTGTTAAGGTCTTCTGTTTCCGGATTTTGGATAAGCTGATAAAGTCCACTTTCCTCTGCTGTTTCACTGGCTCAGACCGTCACACTCAAACATATATGTAACACGTGTGTGTGTGTCTCAGACAAACTTTCCTCCACATACATGAGTTTTATTTCGCAAACTTTTCAAGTTTCTTTTTCTTTTTTTCCCTTACTGCCAATTTTATTCAATTAAGGCAGTTCCTGGTTATTGTCTGTTGCTTTCTAACAATCTATTAGCCACCAAGGCTCCAGTTAATGCTCTTAACACACATTACTAGCAGTAATCCTCATCTCCAAGCTAAAGCCGTTGTGTCTGGACAAGTGAGTGGGACTGTCGCAGTGACAGCAGGTGCTAAAGCCTCCGCTAACTCTGACTAACACCGCCTGAGCTCCATAAGACAGGAAATGCTGGGAGGGATACTTACAGATTTACGTACACACATGCATCACACACACTCACTGACTCACTCTCTCTCTTTCTGTCTGTCTCACACACATGCACACAAAGGGCGGAGACTTAAAACAAAAGACGCCGTGCTGAATGGAGGAGATGATCGTTGGGTCACATCTACATGACAGTGATGCACTGCAGGAAAACAACAGGCCTTCCTAAACCCCTGGAAAGGCTCCTGTTAGCCCTCAGGCCAGTATCCTCACAGTGTGTGTGCATTAGTTAAAGAATAACACATTTAAAATTCTAACTACCTTCACTGTTAAGATTAACGCTGCATTAATCACAGATTTTAGCACCTGGTAAAACTTTAACATCTGTTAAAAAGGTGGTATTGACTGCTTACAGCTGTTAAACCTCTCATGTCAAAACAAGGCATGTAAACTTCCCAGAGTCCACTGTGACATCTTGAACTGTCTTGTTATGTTCTACCAACGGACCAAAACCAAAAAAATATTCAGTTTGCAAAGATATGAAACAGAGAAAGTCAGGAACTCATGGCAGACAACAGATAATATTTTGCATCCTTTTACTATTTCTGCTTGAAAAATGACTTGAGGAAGAGACGATGAATCAATTATCAAAACTGTTTATTTTTTTGAAAATTGACTTAACTTAATTGCCTAATCCTTTCAGCTCTAGTTTTAGCTATCTAATCGGTCACTTTACTTTCTGAGTAAATATGCGTTAGATTTTGTTTTAAACAAAGTTGTTGGAGGTAGGAACGTCTGCTTTTAGTTTCAGTTAAACAAGCCTGCTAGTCCCTGATTGTCTCTGCATTGTTCTAAAAAAACTCCTCACAGTCGCAACATAAGAATAAAACCCAGTTGTTAAAAACTCTAGTTATGTCAATTAGAGTGCTCCCACTGTATTGATTTGCCCTGTCAGAAATGGTGGAAAAGGTGAAATTATCTGAGTTTGGAACAAAAAAGTCAAATGATAACCTGTCAACATGACAGGGAAATCCGTGTGACAGTAATACAGAGAGAGCTGAGCCAAAAGACGCAAGAGAGGAAACTTCACCAAAGCTTTAGAGGAGAAAAAAAAAA
>NW_019473869.1:0-1925 GCF_002814215.2 Seriola lalandi dorsalis | reverse complement strand
TGTGTAGTTTTGTAAAGACAATGAGATCGAGTACCTGACAGGACGGGTGTGGATCGGTTTCTGGCTAGTGCTCATTGTTCTCCTCACTGTGGCCTTTGAGGGAAGCATCCTGGTTCGCTTCGTCTCCCGCTTCACTCAGGAGATTTTCTCCTTCCTCATTTCCCTCATTTTCATCTACGAGACCTTTGCCAAGCTGGTCAAGGTGAGGTCAGAGCTGACAGCTGCATTAAAAAGGAGTTATTGTATGCCGTAGTGTTGAAGTCATAGCTTGTCATGAAGTATCAACCAATCACATGGTGGTCTGTTTGGTGGACAATTGAATCAAACATTATGAAGAGCCTTGTGCTTTCTGTCAACCATCACAGAGCCACATTGAGCTTCTTCTTTGTGTTGGTCTTTTCTAGATCTTCCAGGAACATCCTCTCCAAAACTGTTACCATAGAAACAGCACAGTATCTCTGTCTCTCTGCAACTACACCATGGTCACTGGAGATCCTGGGAAGGTTGTCGGCGAACCCAACACTGCTCTGCTGTCATTAGTGCTCATGGCGGGAACATATTTCATTGCTTTCTACCTGCGCAAATTCAAGAACAGCTCCTTCTTCCCTGGCAGGGTCAGTACATCCCAGTACAGGTACAGGTACAGTACAGATACAGGTACAGGTATAGGTACAGGTACAGGTACAGTACAAGTACAGGTACTGTATTTACTTTCAAATGAAGACACATGTGCAGGTGTATAGAGGTAGAAGTTGACCAGTAGCAGGTATACACGTACAATTATTATACATATTAATTTCAGTACAGAGACACACATGCAGATACAGGAACAGGTATGTAACAGGTACATTCAGATACTCGTACAGGTACAGTTACAAGTGCAGTAAGTAAAACTTTTCAACAAAGACAGAACACTTTTGTTGTTGCTTCAGTAGCAGAGACGAGTCACTCCATCAAAGAGTCTTCAGGTATTTGTGTTAGTGCTGGATGTAATGTCTCACCTTTCTGACATCAGCTCCGTAGGATCATCGGAGACTTCGGGGTCCCCATTGCAATCCTTATCATGGTGTTGGTGGACTGGAGCGTGGAGGACACCTACACCCAGGTCAGATTGGATCATTTGACGCTGTGGTTATTCAAAAGTAAAACACACAGTGAATGAACCTCTTTCTATTGGCTGACAGAAACTGAACGTGCCCAGTGGATTCTCAGTTTCCAGTCCAGAGAAGCGTGGGTGGCTAATTTCTCCCCTGGGGTCAGACGGGCAGTTTCCTATTTGGATGATGGGTGCCAGCATCCTGCCGGCCATCCTCGTCTTCATCCTCATATTCATGGAGTCCCAGATCACAGCGTACAACCCTGTCTTCTTGTGGGGGAGGAGGTAACCTAAAATAACCTAAAGACAATATTAAATATGAATCTAATTTTCCCTGTGTCTGTCTGTCAGGCTGATTGTCAGTAAGAAGGAGAGGATGCTGGTGAAGGGAACTGGTTTTCACCTGGACCTCCTCATCATTGTGGTGGTGGGTGGGATCTCAGCTCTGTTTGGTTTGCCTTGGCTCTCGGCCGCCACAGTTCGGTCCGTCACCCACACCAACGCGCTCACCGTCATGAGCAAAGCTGTTGCCCCTGGAGACAAGCCCCGCATCCAGGAGGTGAAGGAGCAGAGGGTGACGGGCTTCCTCGTGGCAGTTTTAGTGGGTACGATTGTGTGAGTCCTTCTGCTACTACTTTTACTGCAATTATCTGTACTGCTTCTGATCTGGTCTCTGGTCTCTGGTCTCTGGTCCCTGGTCCCTGGTCTCTGGTCTCTGGTCCCTGGTCCCTGGTCTCTGGTCCCTGGTCCCTGGTCTCTGGTCCCTGGTCCCTGGTCTCTGGTCTCTGGTCCCTGGTCCCTGGTCTCTGGTCCCTGGTCCCTGGTCTCT
>NW_019473868.1:0-1855 GCF_002814215.2 Seriola lalandi dorsalis | reverse complement strand
AGTGCGGTCAGCCTGGAGGACTTTCAGTCCAGTTAGTTAAAAGAAACCTGGTGCAGACTAACGGAACAGCAGAGGAGACGCTGGTCTAGAGGAGTGGTACCTGTGTCACCCCATGAAAGTTGAGAGGAGCCGGTGAATTGTGGCAGCTGCTTATCTTCCCGCCCTCGGTGCCTTGCAGTTTCACTGCTAAGTACCAAGGGTCAGGCTAACAGTGAGGTGATACTCTAATGACCTCAATAAAATTTAATTTAACACCTTCTCCTCTATGAACTGGTTCACTTTTCACACATGGCCTTTGTAGCTGCCCATGCTACCTCATTCATATCCTCTTGATAAATCCCCCCATTTCCAGCTGTGTATCCCTGTCAAAAGAACTTAACCTGGATGAAGAACCCCATTGTCCTGCTTTGATCTCATTTGTCCTGTTAGCTCCCAACCACAGATCCTGGTCTTATCTACAGGTACCTGAAGGGCAAAATGCTCACCCTGCTGGTTAACTTGGATTAAAACAAGCAGACAGAAGGGGTCATTGTGACACAGATGCTGTTCAAAGTTTATCATTTTGATTTTGCGATGATTCCAATGTCAGAGACCCACATGATGGAGAGATTTACAGCTGAAATATGAGATAGTGGTCATGGTTTCGCATGCACATTACAGTTCCGTAAACACCCAACAAACATTTTTACAGCATACTTACTCCCTCAAGTTGGAATAAACATGTTCAAATCTAAGAGTATGCACTTTGTTATTTATTTTACATCCCAGTTTCATTAATGGAGCTAAACCACGGAGTAACAGCAAATCAAATGAGAATGAAAAGTCTTTGGACAGCTGTAAAAAAAGAAAATGAGGAGCTGGAACTCATAAAAGAAAAAGACATCAAGATGAATGACAAATAAAGCCCTCCCCTTCTATGATGACCTCTAAGACCAATTGTCACACAGCTGTCATCAACGCCAGGTTGGGTAGGCCCCTCTGATTGGTCCATGCACAGTACACGCAGCACCATGGCATTGGTCCGGGTGTTTGCCGAAAGGAAGGAGTCTGTCTCGAGCGTATACACACACTAAAGCAGCAGGTCTTCCGCATTTCCTCACAAGAGATGCAACTTGGCACGATGAATCTAAAGACAGGAGGGAGCAGTCAGTCACAAAGAACATTTTTCTGAGTTTTTTTTTGTTGTTTATTTCTGAAAGGGGGTTCTCAGCATGTCCCTTTTTGCACAGAATAAACAGCACAAAATCACTCTTCAGCAGACAAAAATATATCCTTACAAATGATGATCGAGTCATTATAAATGAATGCTTGCATGTGTTCAGTATTCCCTTAATCTTTTCACTGTTATCTTTGTAACTTAAATAAATCCATAAATAGCTTTTTTTTATGTCACTGAACACACTACAAATCCTTACTACAGGGTAAGTACTAAATACTGTAAAAAGCCAGCAGGCTTCATCTCCCAAAGAATCCTGACTGTAGAAGTGCAAAGGCAGCTTGTATACACTTGTATACGCAGAGAACACACAAGCCTTCAAAATGACTTCACTCAGGTCGGTGCTGCACCAATCCTTTACACAACGGCTACTTGTAGCAGTACTGAGATCTGAATCATGTCCTCACTGCCCAAATCCATGCATGCGAAGGGGAGCCTCGAAAGGGCCCAGAGCGAGTCAAAAGGTCAGAGGAAGCGGGGCAGCCCTGCCCGGCGACCATGATCTCCAGGTTTACAGACAGTGGCTGCCCTTCTCTCACCATTTCTTGTTCCGAGGCTTCAGCTCCTCGGCAGCATTCCTCAGGAAGATGTAGTTCTTTTTCTGGGGGTTGTAGTACTCATGGCCCTGAGTGATACAGC
>NW_019473867.1:0-1856 GCF_002814215.2 Seriola lalandi dorsalis | reverse complement strand
TTCTGCTCATATGTTCTGTTTGACCTCAATACTCCCAATACACATGGCAAACACTGATGAAAAATGGTGCCCATTATAGGGAGAAAATGTCACATTGACATGCTATGTTACAGCTGATGAAGTAGAGAACAGAAGAACGACATGCTTAACAGACCTTTTTGCACTTTGTAAGACTGTTGTTTTACTCTGAAGTGGACCCTGTCCTGTTCATTGAGCCATATCTTATTTTGAAGGCCCCTTAACATTTTAGATCAAAGAAATTATATTATATATATATATATATATATTGTACGCTTCTACAGTCATTAGTTTACATTGTAAATATCTTGGCATATAAGCTTGCTGTACATGTGCCTGAAAGTGCATGGCTTTATTGGCTGGATTGAAAGAGGAAGGAATTTGTTCTCACCAGACATGTCAGGTCAAACAGAAATCCAGTAAAGTAAAACTGATGTTTGAAACGATTCACCTCTACAGTTCTAGTCAAGCTGATCATGTGATTTCAACTTTTCCTGTGTTACTGTTGCTTCACAAATTCATTTACATGATGGAGGCGTGGGAAACACCGTTTATTAACCTTTTCTTTTCTTTGTGCTTGTTGTGTCAAAAGCTATTTTTGTTTTTAACGTTCACAGACTGCACTGTGCATTATTTGGTGTGTACATTTTCTTTTTGTGTAATAAATAAAATGTTTTATGATTCAGGAAATAATGCCATGATCTCATGTCTTCTGTGTCACATTACTTTGCATTTGGAAGATAATGCATCGTCACAGCAAGGTTAAAACAGTAATGTCTGAATGTAAAACAGTTAGAATCCACAATTGTACAAAAGGTTATATAGCCTAGTTGAAGCAGAAAGTCTGTGAACTGTGATGGATGTTTATAGCAGACAGCTTGGGTAATAATGTATCTGTTCGCCTTTGTTTCCTCCTCCAAATATGTTTGGCTATTTTTCCTGCAGTGCTGTAAGAAGTACTTTTCATGTAAAAGTAGCAATACCAAAGTGTAGAAATGCTCTTACAAAAACAGTCTCGCATCCAAGTTTTTATTTAAGTAAGAATACTTAATATTAGTATCAAAATATAGTATAAAGTGCCAAAAATAAAAGTACTCATTATGCAAAAAGCCCATTTCAGAATAGTGTATGTTATAATATTGGTTTATAATTATTGATGCAGTTGTCTCTAATGCCTGTGCTAATGTGGAACTAAATGGAGCCCACATGTCTGTGGGAACTGGACGTCACCCAACATAAGAAGCAGGTCCTCAGTCAGTCTCCGCTTCTTATGCATGCGCAATAAGAAAGTCATTTGACTCTAGTCTGATAAATTTTTAAAAATAATAAATAATAATGATAAATTCTTTCACAAATCACTGACAGCTGAAGAGCACAGTAAATGTAATGTACATTCCCACCACGGGTACAGACAGAGGGCCAGACTTGAAGCAACTAAAGCACCTAAACTTTCAAAGCAAGTTGATTATTATCAGAGAAGTGGACCATTGTTACCCATTTTACAAATGTAAATGGCACTGTGCCTCAGTCCCATCCCCTCGATTCAAAACTTACTAAACCTGCCCCTGACTCCCACAGTGGTTCAAGTCTAACCCTTGTTTGTTTCTTGTTTCCATACTTGAGGAAAAACCCTCACGTTCTTTCCCCCTCACTGAATTTCATCACCCTGTTTTCCTCAAAGGCCAAACTGCTGGAATGGAGAGAATAAAGCCAGATTACGAGAGGGGTGAAATGATGAGTCTTTTTATAGAAAGAATGTGGAGGACTGTTCACTTTTTGTAAAGCTGTTTATGTAACAGTAGACAGTACTGTTCCACATGAAAGCCCCGTTACAGCAT
>NW_019473866.1:0-3066 GCF_002814215.2 Seriola lalandi dorsalis | reverse complement strand
ACCTACTAAAATCCTCCAAAGCAAATGGAAGAAAAGTTCACAGTCTACACAAGGCAGCATGCCAGAGTATGCTAAAGAACATGTACATAAACCAAATGACTTGTGGAGCTAAATCATGAGACCAAAGTCAATTTTATTTGCTATGAATTTCCACAAGTGCCTATGAATACAGGCAAATATCAACTGATTTTAATATTAAACCTCCTACCATCACTCAAAAAGCTTCAAATAAAGACACAGTGGATCCTTCAACAATCCAAAGCAAAATCAACCCAGGAACAGTTTAAAAACTATAATGTCAGTTATGGCATTCCCCATCTGCACACTTCAACGAAGACACAAAGGGCATACCAACATATTCTACTGTTTCTGTAAGAGTTCACACTCAACTGGATGACAACAGAACATGAAAGCTATTCTTTTACTATCTCTCTGCTTAACAACATCATCACACAAACCTTGTCGATGAATCATGCCACCATGCATGATGCGGGCCACAATACAGTGGTTGAGGTCATTCATTTTCAGGGTGATGCCCTAGAAGAGACAGGCAGAGGGAAAACTTACAACATGTAACAATGCCACAACACACTTCAAATGGATATAACCTTATTTCATTGTAAGAGCTGTGCAGAGTTACAAACAGTCCATGCTTTTATCAGAGAGGATTGGACACCAGGCAAAATCTCCAGTCTATAACAATATTTCTCATATAGGAAAAAGGACTGATTCTCACCAAGGTGCAAATCCTGTCCTGAAACATGCACCAGCCCCCAGGAAATAAAACAGTTGTGATTAATTCACACGTTGCTGAGAAATTTCCTCAGAGTCCCAGCTCTGCAGCCATGTAAACTCTAAGCTGCTAGCCACAAACTCCACCAGAGCTGAATCAGTCACCGTGATAACAGGACGTTCCAGCTACAGCACAACTCATAGTAGGCCAGTCTTGACTGGGTTAATGTCAAAATATTTAATCTCATTCATAGACATTGTATCATTAGCTGTTTAGCCATGACATAGAGACCAGGAAGTCACAGCTTCTGATATGAGAAGACTGGTGCCCCATTTCAACAAGCGTGAATTCTAAATTATGGCATTAACACTACAATAAATACATAAACAACACATAACTGATTGTTTGCATATGAAGCAGGGAAGTGAGATCCAAGTGCTCACTCTACATTCATGATCAGATCACTGAAGACACCAGCTCTGAAAAGGATCTATGTGCAAAAGGAATGCTACCTCTCTCGCACACACACAATAACTTCAGTCTAGATCCTATAGTACCTTGTGAAGGTGAAACATACTTGTACACAGCACATAACTGACATTTGGCAGCAGAATTTGTCTACGCACCATGGGCTCATCAGTGTTCTTCTGAAACTGGACCAGGCGAACCCTGGTAACATTCTCCAGGTCCATGTCTCCGTTGGTGCTGTCCGGGGAGTCTCCGTTAAGGTACGGTGAGGTGGGTGGAGGGGTCACCCTCAACGCCTCATCACTGTAGACCTCATGGGCCACCACATCATGGGTCTGCAGCAGAGCCTGGATGTACACAGACAGACAAATATTAAGACTCTCAGGACCCACCAGAACATATCCTATGTCTACAATATATTTTTCACCCCAAAAATCTAAGCCACTTACATGACCATAGTCCCCACCTACAACCATAACCATGTCCTCTCTACTTCTCCCACCAATTCCCCTCCACAACATAGACTACAAGAAAGAAAAAAAAACCCACAAAAGACTAGCAGGGTTTGGGAGACAAGCTCCCACCACCTGGCAGTCAACCTTCTCCCAAGGGTGTGGAGAATGGCCACTGTGAGGAGCAGCCCAACTCAAAACCACATCTGACCAAAACCATCCCATCACCACACCGTTACAAACTAACTAAGCAAACAGCTTCTCCCACCGACCGATGCTCCCAAATAATCTCATGTATATAAAACTGATACTGTACATATTACGGGACCCCAGTGAAGAAGGGAGGGCCGGGGATAGTGCAGTTTACACTGATCCTCCTCTTTGGCCACTAATCCTGTAACTGGCACACTGTGTGGTTTTACTACAAACACGTCTGCATTTGCCAAAAAATCACATCTGCTTATCAGAGTGACACCACATAGAGCGACAATACATCACAACAGCCAGCCAGTTCTGCCAGCAGCACAGTTAAAGTGTGTGGCAGGATGAAGTCAGAGCAGGACAGCCTAATTGGATTGAAGCAAACCTAGGGTGTGACTGGGCCATTTTATGACAGTTAATCAAAAAAGTACAGCTACAAAACAGGCATCCCACACAAAAAGTTTCTCACTGAACTAATTGCCATTATACCATTTTATCCACAAACTGGCTACACTCTTTTAGGGAAAGCAATTACAGACCCCAAAAATGTACCATACCTCTCCACGAAATCCACCTCACTTTGCAGTTTAAACATCCATCCTGACAAACATCGACAGTCGCCACTGAATTCCTTCAGCACATTCCTCCTACAGCTCCAACTCTCTGTGTCTTTCCCTGCCGGAGGGCTCGCCAAGCTCAGGTGCTAAGCAGCTTTGTGGCCAAGGGAGTTATGTGGATTGTCAAAACACCCTACTTCTGACTAGGTTGTAATCTCTCACACACACGCACTGACAAAGCAACCTGAGCCAGTGACTAAGTGTGTGTATGCACGCGCACACTGGCTTCAGTAACATCACACCATGAAGTGCGGCTGTGTGAGGATCCTCCTGAGCTCCTTGGCCTCCATGTTCTCTGGGTAACAGGAGATGGTTTCCAGTACCTGGTGAGGAGAAATAACAAGAAAGAGGTATGAATCTCAGGCACACACATAATACCTAACAGACTAAAAAATATGTCACTGAACATCACTTTACTGGTCCGAGAACTACGCTGGCAGCAAATTCCTCACCTCTTTGGCTCTCTGCACACCATCACTAGGGGGATTTCTGATCTGAGGAGACGACCTGGTGTTGATTTTGTCATAAAGCTGAAACAACAGGTAAATAAATATAATTCAAATACACATAATGACCCGAGCCTCGATTCATTATG
>NW_019473865.1:0-1856 GCF_002814215.2 Seriola lalandi dorsalis | reverse complement strand
TATATATATATATATATATACTTTGAACTTAATTCAAAAGCCATAACAGCAGTCTTTAACTCTTGTGGTTAAAATCTGTCCAGCTTCCATCTAGATGTAAAGTTAAAGCTCTAAATAAACTTTTGACCCTGTAAATAATGTGCAATATTTACTGTAGATTATTTCTCTGTTCTGTTTTCTCAGTGTTCAAGTTTCACAACATAACAGCACACACAAAAATCACTACTGACAAACTCACTACTTCACTAAAATATAGATATGGGCAGTATCCACACTCAGTGTTGCTCCAAGAAATCTTTCAACACTTATGCTCACAGGGTAAGAAAAAAATAAAAAAGCATTATTCCAATCTTACTATCCAGCTGATGAAATGACACTTGCAAACTAACTCTAATCCTCTGGAAAACTACCACCGTCCTGCAGAAGATCTAGAGTGAAGTATGATTTAACTCTGAGTTCAGTGGAGGTGTAAAGTGTCTGCTTTACCTTTATTTTGCTCTGGTGCTCCATCTGAGTGCTCTGCTCCTGCATGCGAGCCAAATCCAGAGCTTCTTTGGCATGTCCTGGGTAGAGGTGACAAGGAAAGACAACAACACAAAGCTCAAAGACCTATCTTACACAAAAACGGGAGATTTTGATTCATCTTGGTGGCTCCAGCTCAGTGATCTGCAGTGTGCAGCCATGACTGATCTGACTGTGAATACTGGGATCCTCTTCATCTTTTTAATGTGCCTTTCTGGTTTTCATTCCCCCTTTTAAAATGAAATGATAAACACACAACACGAAAGAAGCAATTGGTGAAAGCTGTGCATGCATGTGGCACAGGTGGAATTTGGGTGTTGCAAGCCAGAGTGATAGGTGATGACCTTTGAACCCAAGCCGCTAGTTTGAATGAAATTGATGGCAGCAGAGGGTTATTTTAATAAGCTACCGGAAAATTAACAAAGATTAAATCAAATATATATGTTCAGCTGCTGTCTTAGGTCATGAGGGTGGGCCTCGTTGCATCACTGAAGCGACCATGAACCGGAGAGGGGCTGGGTGCTGGTGCATCAAGACTTTCGGGCTGCAGTAATGTTGTTAGAATATGGATAAACCTCCACCCCGGTGGCCCCACTGAGCTCAACACTTACGGGACTTGTCGAGGTCCTTGGCCGCCTGAGCAGCCCGCTCCAGCCCGGTGGGATCGAAGTTGCTCCATTTGTCCTTGGGTTTATCTCCGCCGCCGCTGGAGCCTCCGGCCGGCGGCGGTGGTGGTGGAGGCTGAACCGGGAGGCCGGAAGGCGCTTCAGGCTGCCCCTTGTTAAGGCCGAACAGCCACGACATTTTACTGAGATTAAATAAAGCACAGTTTGGCCGGTTCTGTGTGAAGCGAGAGGAGCCTGCCGCAACAGATCTGTCACTGCACACGCGTGTCACGCCGCAATCTTCTGCGCAAGTGCATCAGAAAGTGCAGGTTTCTCTGAATAACAGCAACGACGATTGGCTGCTGACAAGTACGTCTTCTTCTCATTGGCTGTTCAGCGGCGGCGTTCACTAGAGGTCATTCACGTAGTCCCGCCCAGAGTTGATACGGTAGCCGCAGAAGGTCAAAATGTCTACAACGTATGTGAACTGAGATGGTCTTTTTCTTTGGTTGCATCAGGCCGATTCTGGTTTTGTAAGTCAGAGGGCATTGACTTTGATGTGATTTATTCTCAACACATCACTTTCTAGCAAAGAGCGATCACCGGGTTTCATCTGCGCAG
Source organism: Seriola lalandi dorsalis (assembly GCF_002814215.2). Classification (NCBI taxonomy): domain Eukaryota; kingdom Metazoa; phylum Chordata; class Actinopteri; order Carangiformes; family Carangidae; genus Seriola; species Seriola lalandi. The sequence goes on along the minus strand of NW_019473865.1, from coordinate 108 downwards.
GATCATCATAAATATACGCTGGACTAGAGGACTGTGTAAACTTCAAACCTGGGTGTTCCTGCTTCTCAAATACCACTGGTTAATTTAATTTAAATAATTTTGTCGTTG
>NW_019473864.1:0-1856 GCF_002814215.2 Seriola lalandi dorsalis | reverse complement strand
CTGCCTCAGCCGCTCATTGGTCATGTTCACACACAGCTGGAATGCACCAATCACACATGTACACACACACACAAACACCCACACACCCCCACACACACATACACACACACACACCAACCTGTAAACACACACTTCAATGCACATGGTGAAGTTCCTCAGAGACACGCTGCTGAATGTTTGTTTTTAGAGCAAACAAATGCATGAATACAATCTCAAACATAAACTGCTGTGGCACCAACAGGGAAGTCAATGGGGCATAAATTAATTGACTGACAACTCATACAACACACCTGACCCTGAAATTATGAGAACTGCTTACAGGGGCACGTCCTGCATGATGCACACAGCAATGGGCGTCCCCCTGCATGGCCTTTCTGCTACCCCCACAATAATAGGGAGCAAGTGTTCCTGCTGAGACACATGAACTCTTCCTAACCCAGCAGTCAACCAATCACAGCACAGGGAGGAGTCAATCAAATGGGTTTTGTCTAGTGTGCGTGCGTACTTCAGTTTGGTGTTCCTCTTTTCAACCCAGGATCTCATGCGTCTATCCTTTGAACTCTAATATCTTTTGCATCTAACAGGAGAAAAGTTGCTAGACCAAGAAAGACGTACAAGCCAAGGGATAAAAACATGACTCTAGACGTTTAGGTGATAATAAGCAGCTGAAAAATAAAGTCAAAATGAAAATACTCATGTTGTATTCAGTGCCCTGCAGCCCTTAGCTTCGGGGTAATGTTTACATGATTTACCCACTCACTGCAAAGACTGAATGCTTATTTGATGGACATGTGAAAATCATAAATAAACATGGCTGAGTTGCGCTTCCGAGCTGTGCTATGACCTACATGCTGTCTAACAGCCTGCTGGATTGAGAAGTGCTGATTTAGATGTGTAATTCTCTGCTGCAGACAGACTATAGTCCTGTTTCTCTTTCATCGATGTTAGTCTGCGCTTTGTTTTCAGCGTAGTCTAGTCTATTAAAGGCTCAGTCCCAGCAGGTGGTTGATTGAGTTAGCTCATTAGCAAAGTGCTGAGCAGGTACAACATACCCCTGACTAGCACAGCTCTAATTAACAAGCACTAATGTCCCTGATCATGCTGCGCATGTGGAGCATGCCTGTCTACCTATGTGTCTGCACGTGTGCGGATACATGTGTGTACAAACATGTCAGGACTTGTTTGTCACTGATGTGCCACATCTACTGTAAGTGATCATCGTGTTTGTTTATCCAGAGCTTGCTCCTACCCCTCTCCTCTCTGTGGGTGGTGGGTGATTTGTGTGTTTTGACCAGGCTGATATTAATAGGCAGCTCAGCAGCAACAATGGAGAGGATGTATGAGGCAAAGAGGCAGCATCGCTGCCACCTGCCAGAGATAGTTTCTCCTTTCTTGCTCATTTTGTTCCTCTCTCTTCCCTTATGGTGCTCGCACTCTCTGTGACCTGAAGAGATAAGGTTATGCAATCCCTCACTTTGCTCTTGGATTAGAGAACATCCAGAGGTAGAGTAAGGCCACTGACATCTTAGTGCCTCACACACACGAACATCATAGTCACACGCACATGCACAAAAGCAAAGACAAACAGTGGCCTAAATAAAAGCTGGGGGATGGCTGGTGGCTCCAAAGGAAGGGAGCGTAAACTATGAGTAGCAGGAATAAGCACTTAGCCTCTTGAGCACTGTGAATTACACCCGAAGAGACCCCTCACATACACATGCAGTGACATATGGACTTGTCTTCCTGATCCCTGTTGGTCTTACAATAGAGGAGTCTAATAACAGTGCATACTTGATGAGCACATAGCAGATTTACAGCCCATAACATGTGAGCTGTGTAGAGCTGCACATGTTGTA
>NW_019473863.1:0-1856 GCF_002814215.2 Seriola lalandi dorsalis | reverse complement strand
GATTTGTAACAATCATCAACTTCTAGTAGAATTTCTCTTTTGCTTACACCATCTCAAAGTAAAGGATAACCATGATTACAGCTGAGAACATGGATAGGACTCATTCACATGTAGAAATGAGGATTCACCTCGAAAATCCTACAATGCTCATGAATCCAAATTAACTGAATACAAATGCACTAAGAAGCAGTCTGAAGAACTAAAACGCCCAGCACTCTACTACTCACTTGGACAGCATAACATATCTTTGGTTGTTAACCACCAGATATTTATAACAACCACTACCTCTGGAAAAAAATCCACATTACCAAAAGTCCAACCCACTTCAGCCACTTCCCCTTCAACTTGGCAAACATTACAGACCATTGAATGCCTGCCAATCTATCAACAACTAGAATTGTCGCATGTTGGTTATATACATCTGCCAACCAGTCTAGTTGCAGGAAATATGGTCACAATCTCCCCCTCTGTTCCTGAGTTACAGTGTTTAATAATGACCAGAGGTGCAGAACATTATGATATCACAGTGAAGCTGACCTTTGACCATTTGGATACAAAATGTCATCACTTCTTCATTTTATTGTTAGACATTTGTATTAAATTGTATCATAATTAGCATATGAATCCTTGAGTTTTGGCTAAAAACGTATTTTGTAAGGTCAGTTACCTTGACCTTTGGCCACCAAATTCTAAATAGTTCATCCTTCAGTCCAAGTGGAAGTATGTACCAAATTTGAGGCATAACAATTGTTTCTTCACAAGAGTTTTTTTCCTCTCAGCTGAACACTGTCCCTCACACAGACCTATTATAATAGCCAAACAGTGCTGTTTAACAACATTTAAACACCTCCTGTCAACACACCACACACCTAATACAGCTTGTATCTGCCACTCTGCTCATGCTATGACATTACTTCCTGATCTAAACACCACACGATCCACCCAGGAGGCAACCCCAAGTTTACTTAAAAAAAATAAAAATAAAAAATACTATGCCCTATTTACAGAAATATGTGCCATTACCATGTAAAGTGTGATCATTTGTGCTTGTGACCTCTATGTTAACTGCCAGAAATTTACAGTATGTCAGAAAAGACTATCATATTCAGTTAAATAACATTTTCTGTGATTGGTGAGATTCTCATGCTCATAAAATATTTGCACACACTAAAAGAGTCCTTGGTAGCAGGAAAACACATTTCTCTGAGTGCTGACCGCAGACTGATCTAATCTCTACCGGCACATTGGGGCCTAGATGGCTGTTTGATCAAGCTGTTGTGAAAGTTGTACACAAGTGATTTCATGACTTTGAGAACTCAAGAGTTCTAAAACAATAAACCTCTAAAGGTTAAAACACCCATACATGACTGGCACCTCAAACAAGGAAGCAAACAGATGATTTACAGAGAAATTGTTGTAATCTTTATGAATCGTCATTGAATATTTTCATAATAATAAGCAGGCTTGATGAGACTGGAATGACTGTGCATGAGAAACTGCAGAAATGTTTGTGCCCTGGATATCAGTGCTTATTATTCATAGACTGAACAAGAAAGGTGGCTGAGTTTGGAGCTTAAAAACGAGAATGCAATTCCTGATATTGTAAGTGACAGAGGAAAGTGAATAAACAAGTAGGTTAAGTTTACCACTTAAATTGGGTAACTTAGTAAGTAATATATATACTATATTTTCTATTTTTACGTTGCTTTGTAATCGTGCCTCCCTGTATGGCCAGTTAAAACACGTGACAAAAACATAAGCGTGTTAGTTAAAACCAGGAACAAACAACCATACAAATGAGCCAAATCGTCTCATCAAGTATATGACATATATTCAAAGTAATTACTCGAAGTAAA
>NW_019473862.1:0-1856 GCF_002814215.2 Seriola lalandi dorsalis | reverse complement strand
TTTTGATACCTGACCGTGATTTATACGTATTTTCCTAACCTTCCTGTTTTGTGTTAATGCGCTGCTAACACTTTCCTTATTCGGTTTTATGTTGTTGAATATTGTTTTGTATCCGGCAGAGATCAATAAGTTTGAAAGGAGAGTGACTTACATCCGATCATCATCATGGCCACGGCGAAGATCTTCTCTCCGTCTGTGTTGGGTGCGATGTTTCCGAAGCCGATGCTGGTCAGACTGGTCATGGTGAAGTAGAGCGAGGTGATGTAGACCGAGTCTTTGCTGGGCCCGCCCTCCCAGCGGCCCAAGCCCGAGGCGTTGAACCTGTACGGCGTCCCCACCGTCTCGCCCAGCAGGTACAGCCAGCTGTCCATCCTCACCGTGTTGGTGTCCTCGTCGATCACCTCGTAGTCTCCGATGCTGTACCAGATACAGGCCAGCCAATGGGCCGCCAGGCCGAACACACACACCAGTAAGACCAGCACCGCGGCCCCGTACTCGATGTAGTGGTCCAGCTTCCTGGCAACCCGACCCAAACGCAGCAGGCGGACCACTTTGAGAGAGCTGAAGAGACTGCTGATCCCCTGGAGAGGAAGAGGAGGGAGGAGACGAAGAGATGAGGAGGTGTGTTTCCATTTACCTGCTCATCACATGATTTGAAATTGTCTGGACCAAACGGACCAAAACTACGGGTGTAAAAGAGGCTCAGAAACTAATAATTCAACACAGATCCTGAAGTAAACACGACCTAAATATTAGATCAGGAGCCATTTTCTTTGTGCAGGAGTGGAAACTTTTATTTAATATTATTACTTTTATTATTTATTTTTACATGAGACACTTTCATCGTCCTTCTTCTTCTCATGGAAACGTCTCAGTCACTTGTTCATTTAAAATCTCATTTCATGATAAAACTGTGAAGCGTGATCGCCGAGTGTCATCAGCTCATCGCCATAGGAACACGACAGTCCGTTATTTGACTCATTGATTGACTCCCTCTGGCTGGTCATTTGGTTGATTCATTGACAGGAGGAGAGCTCTAACTGGAGCTGATCGGTTTCCCCAGATCCACTGTGACGTTTAAAGACACTGATTTAAAGAAGGTTAGAAAAAGCTCTAAAGCTCCATTCAGACTGGATTTATCCCTCCAGGGGAGGTGATTTTAATCCTGTCTAAAGTATTTGGGCTACTCTGATAGATGGAAACATTTTAACACCAACATATAGATCTATTTGGGCACCGATATGACGACAGACAACATTGAAACCACCATTAGACCCTGTAAAAGCTCATATGAGCTGTTGTAATGTCAGCTACAGGCAGGTCCTGCTGTTTAGTGACGTACTGGCAAACCGGCACCATTAAGAGAAGCCGAATTAGCTTTTAGCAGCTCCTGTTTGCAGCGTAGCCATGGATGCACGGACACCTCACTGCATCACTGTGATCAATGTGATGATTCTCAGGCGAGTTCTGCAGCTTCTTCTCTCCGTCATCTCTACAGAGACTTCTGGAGGTTGATTCTGGGTGGACATCAGAGATAATGACGCCCCGGGGGAGTGTGAGTCACGCTGAGCGACATGACATGTGTTTCACGTGCATGTGTTCGGATCTGACCGAGTTATGATTTGTCCTGCTGAACGTCCATGTCCTGTGATCTCCCGGTGGTCGAAGCGCTTCACAATAGAGAGGCGTTGGAACAAAACAACAGATACTATAAGAGAGGACACATTAAAGAAATAAAAGACAATTAAATGTCCTGAAAAAATACAGTTATTTCAGGATGGAACCAATAAACCTGAAACCTCATCAGTACAGAGCAAGAGAGTTAGCATTAGCACAACCGCTAACACTGTGTCAGC
>NW_019473861.1:0-1856 GCF_002814215.2 Seriola lalandi dorsalis | reverse complement strand
ACTTTAGGGCATTGATTGCTCTCCTTCTGGACAGTTGTAACATTTAACTTTTTATTAGGTAACCAAATTATATAGCTGTCAGGGCCATGATGAAGTCTGGCTGACAGGTTAATAAAAATTGTAGGTAGATGAATAAATGCTCCACTTTAAAGAAAAAATGGCACAAGGTGTGCTTTCTTTTCAAGAAAGATCCTCACTTTTTTAGAAACTGCCACTTTAACTCTGCATTCCCTGAAAGTTGAGGTGACCTGCCTGTTTCCAGCTGCAACACTGATGTCTGCTCTAAACGTCTTGGTAAACAGCCATTGTGGAGTGAACAAATGGTCATCTAAGAGTGCAACAACTGAAGGGTCTGTCACAGGTCCCTGGCATTAACTAAGTTGCCTGGGCAACTAAAACATCACCAACAATCAGGTATTGGGCAGATAGTGGATACTGGTATACTGTAGTCATGATGATTTTGTGCTACAATGCAAAGTGGAGGCACAAAGCACTGACACAGTATTCTGAGCACAGAGCGAAGGTTGTTTGGACACACGGATCATTGCCCAAACTGTGTTTATTTTGAATTTGACTAGTAATAGTGGTACTATAGTGAAACCTTGAATAAAAATGGAATATATACAGTCGTAATGTGTGGTTCCATTGTACTTGTCAACAGTGTAAACACTGATTGCATTATTGTATGAATGTAAACAGAATCTATCATAAAGAAGCCATAATGCCATCAGTGAATGCAGTGTGTGTATACGGGTTGGGTAAGTTATTCCGACTCTCGCTTTAGTCGCTGCACTCTGGCTGTTGAAAAGAAAGACATACATATATTTCGAAGCTGCAGTTCAGGATGATGAAGAAAGCCTTGGCTGACTGAAAAAAATTATCCCATAGCAGTACTTTGCAGTGCTCTCCGCTTTGTGCCACTACTGCTGTGCATGCCCCTACACACACACACACACACACACACACACCTCCATTTACCAACCACAACTTCCAATCAGGGGCTGCATGGGACTTCTTACCCTGTCAGCGCAGGAGGAAATACGTCAGTGCCTGCTCAAGATGAGCTTTTATGGCAATCACTTGAACAATCACTGTGTCCTAATGAGGAAGAGTGTTCAGATTCCCCAATCAGGCCCGGGCTACGCATGCTTAAGCGTAGCCCTACAGAGAGAACTAATGATTTTGCTACTTGTCAGGGCCAATGGTTAGATAGGATATTTGCTCCTCCTTGCTCCTCCTATGTGCACCAGTAGGACTGGAGAAGGAGAGGGATACTGAAGCAAAGAGGGAGGAGAGTTTGTCACTGTGATGTAGCTTGTCAGCTCCTGTCTGCTAGAACAGACAGTAAATGTCTGCTGCACACAGCACATTTAGTCTGGGTCAGAGATTACTTCTTTGTCTAAATCTAATCAGAGAAAACAGAGATATACATATAGATACTGTTTGTAATACAAAAAAGTACTACTAAGATTCTGTACTTGAGTCAAAGTATCAGTACTACAGTGTAAAAATACACCGTTACAAGCTTTGCATTCAAAATGCTACTTAAGGAAGTGTGCTGCAGAAAAATGGCCGCTGTGACTGACATGTTATTATATGTGACATTATTAGATCGTTAATACTGATGCAACAGTGTGTAACCAGCATTGTACTGTTGTAGCTGATGGAGCTGCAGCTTTTTAATCTTAAACGCAGTGTGGAGTAAAGAGTACATGTTTCCCTCTGAACCAAGGGCGTAGGTTTGCATATGGACGGTAGCGACATATTGTCCCAAGCAATATTTGAGAAAACTTGTTTGCACTGTTTCAGGGTCATTAGTTATTCCCAATGTGCCCTTCCAGAGACTACGTCTCCAA
>NW_019473860.1:0-1857 GCF_002814215.2 Seriola lalandi dorsalis | reverse complement strand
TGTTTAGTCAAAGCATATGAACATTGCCATCTTGTGGTTATTTCTTCAGCACCAAATCATGTTAATTTACACCTAGGAAGAAAGGGCCTTGATGTAAAGATGTCATCACACTCTTTTTAAGCTTGCAGGAGTTAGTAAGCAGGTAAACTTTACTTGTAGGTGCACGTGTGGGCACTTAACATTAAAGCTCTGGGTAAAACAACATCATATTAGCTCTGATATCGCTGTTGCAGGGATGTAAACCACTGGATTCCCTTTCTCTTGCCAGGCCACTCTGAAAGCTTTTGTGAAACTGGAGTGCTGCTTTCTAAATAGGATAAAAGCTCAGTTCTTCTTTTTGTGTAGCCGAATCAATATTCAGCAGCCCATTAAGGCAGGCGGGTACATCTTGGACAAGAAGAAGAAGTGTCTAATGTCTGAGGAGCTCGTCATTACTAAAGGGATCACAGAACAGCTCTCCATTGTTGTTCGTGGTCATCATCACACTCCTCAGCTGCTCAGACTGGTGATAGTGACATCACTGTCACAGGATGAGAAGGCTACCGGGAACTGCTTTAGCCTCAACCACACTGTCTGCAGAGTGCACACACACACACACACACACACGCATGCACAATTGACCATATCACTCAAAGCCTGTGCAACATTAAAGCTATCAAAGCGGAGAGGAAAAGGGCAACAGAGAGGCTGAACGTGTGGGCAGAAGCATGGCAGGACGAGGTCTCTAAAGCAATGGCACATGCTTGAAACAAACAAGACGACTCCACACTGGAGTATATTTGGAAAGTCTTGTTCTGGATAATTGCCTTCAGTGGATTGAAGTTTCCAATTATCCACAAGCCTCTGACAGTGTTCCCACCATGGGAAGACTGAAGGGGAGGGGAGAGAGGGTGGGTGAAGGGTTGGTGGGTCCAGCTGGTCTGACAAGCTCAAAGCTCGTAACTCTCCCTTTCCCTCTGCGTCACGGCCGCCTCCTCTGAAGGGAGCTACTGCAGTCGACCAATGAGATTGTGTTTGTCTGTCCCATGATACAAGCATCTCAGACCAAAAAATGTAAACATCTGGCAAACATTTAGACTTGCCACAGAATTGGTTTGATCAACAATAAAAACACTATTCTGTCAAACATGACAAACATATATTTGTAAAAATTGAGAAAAGCAGTAAACATTCATTCATATTTATTCATCAGAGAGATCCCAATGAGGATTTGAGACTCGTTCCCAAAGCAGCTCTCTTCCATTTTAGTGGATATTCTCAGTCTGAGGCTGCTTCAGTGGAGTAGGTGGATACACTGTGGGGACGGATCATCTAAGTCTGCAACTTATTTTCTCACAGTTCACAGTTTCCTAGAGCCCAAGTTTATGTATTTAAATAGTAGCTTGTTTCATTCAACCAATGACCAAAAACCAAACGATAATCAATTTTGTGGTATTTTTGCTTACCAATGATTCCATTACATTATCAAAATTGTTGCAATACATTTTCTATGGATTGATTAATGGGTTAGTAGACCAATCATTTGAGTTTTGATACCAATTAACTCTAGTCTGAGGCAGAAGATGTACCAAAAAGAAATATATTGTTCTCAATGGTCAGTGATACAGTACATAGACATTTTGTAATCACAATCCTGGAGCCAGTGCCACAGCTAACATCCCTGACATGGGGTCAAAACCATATTTCTGAGAATGGATGACAAAACGAAAGCTCTTTGTTCATGTCAAACCATTAGAGCTATAATGAATCCTCTTAAACACAGCTACTTACAGAAAACTGCAATTACATTCCTCGTATAATTGTGTCTGCTATATGATCTGTTCAAATTGTCAAGCGCGCACACCCACACACACACAC
>NW_019473859.1:0-1857 GCF_002814215.2 Seriola lalandi dorsalis | reverse complement strand
CAACCATAGTGTTCAAATTCAAAACCAGATGGTTAGTACAGTAATAATGTCATGTCTTCCTACCTGTATTCTCTCTTTAAGGGCCTTAGGGAAGAACTCATAGCCATTTTTAACTCCAATGCGATACTTCCCTGATGGATTGACCCAGGCAGGAGGGATCTGGAAGACATAAAAAGACACAGTGAGAGAGCAATATGAAGAAAAATATGTACAGTGAGGTCCTAATGAAGAGTGTAGTTAGTCTTAAAGAAATCATTACACATAACAAAATTATATCACATGCAGGACAATGACTGCAACAGAATATTTCTTATGTGACAGCGGTTATTATCTTAATATCAAAAGGTGTCTACTCACCTTAAGTATTCTACCAGAGAGGCCAGTGATTATACCATCTTTAGGTTCCGCCACTGTGGTCATGTTCACGTCACCGCTGCCTGTTGTATCGATGATATCGACGATCTTTGGCTTCCCCTCAGTTGTAACCTAAAGAAGCCAAAATGAATTAGGAAATCAGGCTGAACAGGATGCAACATGCAGATTTAGTTACTGATACTGACCAGGGAGTACTGTGGACATCATAAACTAAAAACCTGTCAACAACCTGTCACTTTGAATCTGAACTTCAAGCTGAGTCGTGTACAAACCAACCTGAAAAGTGAATTAACTCCCATATATATTTGTTTACACACACTGAAGGGGTCAGATTCTATATTTGCCCTTTAAAGCACGAATGCAGCAAGGTGATATGTTGTTGGAAATCAGTAGCTGACCTTAATTTACTGTCATAATGCCTCAACTAACCTAGCTACAGAGGCATGACTGTATAAAAATTAGCAGGTGTTTATTCATTAATTTAACACCGTGAGGCTAACTACTTGAACTAGTGTGACTAGGCAGCTAACATGAAGCTAGTCACGGCTCATTACTGACAGCTGACCAATTGTAAAATATTTGAAGTAGCTTCTATGAACCTGGTCGCAACAGCCAAACACAATTTAACCATCTGACTGGACAAACTGTGATAACTGAGGAGACAGAAGCGGAAAAATTCAGCTGTTAGCTGCCAGGCTCACATGCTAGCATGAGTGCCAACTAACTGGCAACCATTATGTCGGTTATCTGTAAATTGGTCTAGCACCGAAACACTATTAGGCAACAGAAAAAAGTATTTTTCATCGATTACTTTATGTTGCTTTAGTTGTCACAAAGCTATACAATTGTTGTTATGGTTGTTGTGTGTATTTGTCCATGCTAACAAGCTAGCTAGCCGTGTACAAATTATGTGAATGAGTAGGGCCTTTAGCTTTGCTACCTCGAAGCTAGCTAACGTGAGGCAGCTGGTTAGGTTTACCTGCATGCCGGGGGCCCCGGGATCCACGCCGGTGTCGAGGATAGCGATGAGCACTCCTCGGCCATCGTACTCGGGGAACCTGGTGAGGTAAGACGTGGCGCCGGTTTCTTTTTTGGGGAGCAGCCCGTGGAAAGGGAACGGTTCTTCGGTAGAATGAGCAGCCATTATTCAGAGGAGCGACAATGAAAACAAAGCAGCGAAATGGGGAAGAGACACACGGTGGGAGACGAGGAGGAGAGCTGGTTAAAGGGGCAGTGCGTGGGGTTATCCTGCGCAGCCACATTTCCCTGCAACCCTCATTCAACAAGCCTTTGACACAAACTGTCGCTTATCATTTTTGAGCAACATTTATATCATTATATCATGACGTTATTTTGACGTTATTTTGCTGCTGAACACCCAAGGCTGCCTTATCCAGCAGTAAAACTATAAACTATCTGGTCCCTGAGGGCAGTGTGGGAATAAGTATTCAGGTACTGTGTGTGCCACACTCCTAAAGGTAA
>NW_019473858.1:0-1857 GCF_002814215.2 Seriola lalandi dorsalis | reverse complement strand
GATATAGAGAGAGAGAGAACAGAGGAAAAGAACAAGAACGTACAATGCTAGCAATTTTAATAATAGTGATGTGGAGTAAAGAGAGTCAGGAAAGACAGCAGAGAGCTGCTAAGGATCTCACAGAAAATCTTTGCGTCACAGGAAGCAGCATCAGCATCACATTTTCACTTTAATTCACCACTATTTTATCCTCCTGTTTACCTTTGACATCCTGCCACTTGCTGTCTGTGGTTTGCCAACAGGAGCCTGACTGTGGACTAACCATAACATCTGCTGGGTGCTCTCTGCATTTTGTTGTTTGTTGATCTATAATCATTAGCTAACAAGTGATGCCTGTGAAGGTAGTGAGCTCTTTCACATCCAGATTGTGGAGGTCAACAGAAGCAGTACTTTAATAATATTCTTTGGTAATTAATTCATTTCATACTATCGTTTTGATACAGATTAACTTATGGATGACTGCAGACCATGATCAACTTGAACATCTCTGCTTTCACTGTCAGTGTAAATATTTCCAGTTTGACTCATCTAATGCAGAAATGAAATAAACCAGCTGGTGAATTGTCAACCTGCACAACAAGGCTGATAAAAGACACAAAATAAAGGCCTATTTACTGAGGGTAACGGAAATTAGCCAATAAATTACTGTAGTTTAACACCTGAAATGTAACACTGCTACTCACTGGATGCAAGTGCAAACTCAAATGCAAACCCAGAACTTCCTTAAACAGGAGGCTACAGGGAAAAAGCAGCGATTCTTTTTTTAACTTACTTAAATCAAACTAATGTCAAGGAGCGCATGCCACCAAATACAAACCTTTTTGTGTGGCTCATTCAGAGAGCACACCCAATCAATCTTGATCCGTGAACAATTATGTGCAGTCAAGCTCACATTGTTTTGTTCATGCAAAACTGTTGCTGAAGCGTCAGCCCTCGTGTGTAGCCTTCCTCATGTAAAGATCTAGTTGGGTAGAGACCAGCAGGTCTACCTGGTCCTGTGCAAGGCCACCCAGCAAGACCACAGACAAGGTAAATAGTCCTGTTTGCCCTGAGCACTTAAACTCTGTCCACACTGCAGCTATGTTCCTCCACTCCGCTCCACTATGCCAAATGACAAAGAAATCTGCAAGTCAAAGCTGATTTCATTCCTGCTCATGCTAACCAGCTATCCAACACTGCTACCCCAGCTGCCCTTTCCTAACTAGACATTCTCCCATACCTCCCTTCTGTCAGCTGAGGAGGCGGGGCAGGTCTCCTCATTTCCAACAGATGGAAATTTACTCAACTGTTGCCTCCAAACAAATGCTCCTCCTACGAGTACCTTGCTGTTATGGCGACTGCTCCGGTGAAAGTCTCTGTGGTTTACACAGTGAAGATAGACACTGTTGTCTTCTATTCCCAAACATGGCTGTCCACCACTTTTCATCCGCTCAGACAACCCAAGCTCTGCAGACTTCCTGTCCCTGATTCACTCATTTGACTTGAAACATGTCTGCAGCCCTCACAACATCATGCTCAGCTGAGACTGTCCCACAGACTGTCTGACAGTCACATCTCTGCAACTCTCTGACCACTTTTTCATCCACTTCACTGTTTGCCTTCATGATCTGCCATCCATACATCCACCTCTGGTTTCATTCTGTCGCAACCTCTGCAACTTGATTTACATCCACTTTATCTCCATGGTTACCTCAGCTCTACCTATTACCACATTCTCCTCACTAGAGGTCAAAGATGCTGCAGAGTCTCTCTGATACTCGATGTCCTCTCTCCACCAAACCTGCCTGCCTGACCCATGGTTGACTGACACCATTCAAAAGATGCTACACACACACACACACACACACACACACACAC
>NW_019473857.1:0-1857 GCF_002814215.2 Seriola lalandi dorsalis | reverse complement strand
AAAAAAAAAGTAACTTGTTTCCCAAGGTGCACCTCTTTTTCCTAAACAAAGATGAAATTAGTTTACAGAGATGCTTCTTTACACTATTTTATACTATCATTTAAAATCATATGATAAGCAGTGCTTTTGCTTGTGTTTAACTTAACATCTATCTCTCCTTTTCATGGAGCATATCCACTGACCACAATCTGCAATCCTCCTTCCTGGCCTTTCCTCTCCAGCTGTTTCCATGTCAGCCCGTTCTGCTTGATGTGCGTCTCGAGGTCCCTGTGCCAGGTGTTCTTGGACTGGTCTCTCTTTCTCGTGCCTTAAGGGTTCCATCTAAGGACCTGCCTGCTGGTGCTTGCGTTGGGTTTTAGGAGAGCGTCTTCTTCTCATGAACTCCCTCTCATTGGATGGTAGCTGGTTCTCTGCCAGATTTACTGATGGTTTCATAAAAAAAATTTTAAAAATTAAAAAAAAAAGATACATTTAATTTTTGGTGATAGGAAATACAGTGGCAACTTGAGAAACAGATTAAAAATCTTTTCTTCATCCAGATGGCTTCAGCTTGTCTATCTTTTCCACATCCACTTTTTTTTTTTTGCATGGCCCTTTGTTGTCACATCTCTCTCAGCCAGTGTGTCTGTTGATGTTGGTCTTTAATAGACCAGTTAGCACATCCTGGAAAATAAAGAAAACCTGGCCTCTGTGCTGCATTCTTTTCGTTCACAGAAATGTGGGATTGACATGCAAACATAGTGTGTATTATATTCCCTCATTAAGACAAAAATAGAAAACAGAAAAATAAGCTCCCACTCCGGCACAAATACGATCTCATTCCTTCTGTCTTCAGCACAATATTTTCCTCCTTATCATCAGCTGATGAATTTGTTTCATAACTCTTTGCTCTCAGGTGCTGCTGGGAGACATACACCTCCTGGCTTTCCTTGAGGAAAAGTAACTTTATAAAGTGAGCAAATGTGTGAGAATAGCGACACCTGAACATACTGTGAGAGACAGGCAGGATATAAATCTAAATTTGGTGTTAGGTCAAAACTAAAGGGTGTGTGGTATAATTTTCACAGATATGTATGGATTTCATCTGTTTCTTTAACAGTAAAAATTAAAACTAACAGTTAGTGAAAATGTGTCCTTGAAATATCTTCTATGCAAAACGTTTTTCCATGTGAAATTTTAACTCTCTTTTTTGACTTTAACGTTTAAACATCATAAAATCATGTATAAAACAAATTACCACCTAAAAGCATCATGCAAGCCAACACTCTGGTAGAGCACAATTAGTCCTTCTAAAGTTTCTCTGAGTCATTTTTTGTAGTTCAGTAATCTCCCGTTTTATATTAGGATAAATAGTGCATATCTATTTAGAGATTTTCATTTTAATTATTTCTGCTGGTACGGTTATTGAAAATGACACATACTTCGATACTAGCTTCAAGCTTCACTTCTGCCAGTTTTCCTGAAAAAGAGCTAAACCTAGTCTTCTTTTCCCCCAAATTTTAAGCAGGATGAATTCATATATAAACACTATATCCAAAATGCAAATTAATTTAGAGAACGTAGATGATAAAGCCACAGATGAAAGGAACCTGCAGACATGGTAATAGCTGCATTTATAGGAACCAGCATGAGTACAGATGAAACTGCTAACATCACATAGCTGGGTCTGCTATGCCAATAAAAGCTCTGACGGAGGAGTAGTTACCTATTTTCCAAACTGCTCATCCTCCTTGAAAGATCCATCATCACCACTAGCCTAAGTACATATACCCACACACTACAGAGAGAGAGAGAGAGAGAGAAAGAGAGGGGGGAAGCAATTATAGCCAAGTGTGGGATTTTCATGCCTACCTTCAT
>NW_019473856.1:0-8919 GCF_002814215.2 Seriola lalandi dorsalis | reverse complement strand
CACACACACACACACACACACACACACACACACACACACACACACACACACACACACACACACACGCACAGTATATGTATTCCACACATGTACTCATCTACTTTTAGCAATGGCTGCGTTCTCTTTTTTTCTCGGGAGGCCCTAAAGGAGTCACAATTTTTGCCTGAGCCTGTGAAACTAATTACAACCTGTTCCTTTTTAGGCTCGCAGAAAATACATAAGCTTCTGAGTCTGATGCATTTCCAGTGTGGAGAACCTGTTCTGATTATGATTTTATTAATTTCCCCAAACCACCATCTTTCGTTTTTTTATCCGACAACGGAGTCATTTCATCTAATATTTAGTTTGGCCGGTTTACGTCACATGCCCACAGCATTTTACCCAGCAGCACTCGTTCTCTCACGCACTCTTCACCCACTCCTGCTTGACGCCTCTAGTGCTAAATATACAGTATGACACTAGTCCTGGGGATTCCTATCTCATCCTGCCTTGATAACAACACACTGTACTGACTCTCGCTGCTCTGACTTACCTTTTGTTTGGGACATGGCCCTAGCTCTAAGCACTTACCTCTACTGCATTGTGGCCGCTTCTCTCATCTACCTCCTGGTTTCCTGAAGGCAGGAAAAACGAAAGAAAAGGGGACAAAAGTGGCAGCAAAATATCTGTGTTAAACAGTAATTTCCTGTTAGTGCATCATAAAATGTTTTTATGAATAAAAAATACAGTTTATCAAATGGGGGATACTGACTTTCAGCCTCTAGCCTCAGTCATTTAGCACAATATCATGTACGTAGCTATCCCATGCATATTTAAGACCTACATTTTTATGCTTTATGCTTCTATTTTAAAACAAGTCAGCCCAAGATTGTTTCCAGCCAACTCATGGAATCAGCTTCAGCTATCTAGCTAGTGACACTTGATTAAAATGAAGCTGTTTTTCGCAAACAGTGAATTTACAATATTCACAACTATACCACAGGGGCTGGTTGCACAAAACACCTTATGTTAAGATTTTGTTAAGTGTGAGTCAGAGTTTCCTTAAAATAAAAAGAGTTACACAGAACACCCCTAAGTCTTCCCTTTAACATTTCCTTAAGATGTTCACTTAAATATTTAAGGTTTTCTCCTTATCTTAGTCTTGAACTTCAAAAATCACTTAGTGCTTCTTTGATGTTACCTGCTTTCCCAAAAGTGATCACGGGTATCAGCAAATCAACATTTTCCATGGAAACAGTAAAATTTTGCCACTGTACAATCTCTTTGCAAATGCTGCTGCAAATTCCTTAACTTTAAAAGATTCTGTGCAACACCCTTAAGTAACTCCCTCAGCTAAGGAGAAGTTAAACCTTAAGTGTCATATTTACTGCAAGTAGAAAACTTAAGGTGTTTTGTGCAACTTGCTCCAGATCTTCAGTGATCCAGCATTTTTGTTTTCATGTTAAAATGCGAGGTAGCTCCCTTTTTAAAAATGTTTCCTTTTTCCTATTGATCGATTCATAAAAACAGCAGCGGGGCATACTTTGTTTTCAACAGCGGGCACATTAATGCTACTGGGGACAAGGTCTCTCACACACACTCACGCCCACACACTCACACACACACACACACCTGATGGGGAGCCCTGTTTGCCACGCAGCTCTAGCTGTGTGCCATTGTTCTTTACTGAGTGTGTCTTGGCTCCCTGCTGCTTTTCCAGCTCCCCTGCAGAGAAGAGAAGACAGAGATGATGCATCATAATCACCGTGACAGAGGGCAAAAGAGGTAGATAGATAAGATAGATGGTGAAGGTAAAAGTGACAAAATTAACCAGCATAATTCTTTCTTTCAAAAGCGTGTGCACACACACACACACACTCTTAGCATCTTCCCCTCCCACTCTCTTCTCTAAGCTGAAAACATGACTTTCCATCTCCCTAATTAAACTCCACACTTGATGGTAATTGCATGTCATTTCCAGTCCTGATGACTAAATGTTGTTTTAGTCATCGTGATTAAAAATGAAAAAATTGCACTCTAATTTTGATACTGAACCTCAAAACTGCCAGGTGAGACCTTAAGGCTGCAGTACACGACGTCCTCTGATTGATTTTGGTGCATGTGAGACACAGGTTTGTCTTCCTAATAATTTGCCAATTTATTTGGAAATTTACTGGCAATAATTATGTGTTTTGGTGCTGATTAAAAAGGAAAAAAGTGTGCAACTGGTATTGATTTCCAATCAATTGCTAGTATAACCTTGAGTACAGAGATTTTTAGTCAGTGCACAAGTCAGCTGCAGAATGGTGATATGAAGAATAAAGTTTCCAATAATTTTGTTTAAATGGGAATTGATGAAAGTTACTTGGCCCTGGCTCTTTAGAACTCACGGTTAATGTCTAAAGCTATATTACAAACACATGCTACAGGGAGCAGAGACGCTGTGCTCGGAGATGTTTTTCTGGTGATGAAGAGTGAGTTTGGGGCTGAATTAAAATGATCAGTTCCATTATGGCGTTTCCTCGATATGAATAGCCAGATGCAGAGGGAAAAAAAGCTCCTCCAGATAAACAGAAACTGTAATTTCTCCTTCCAACCTCTAAAGAGGGGAAGCCCATACATAAGTGAGATTGCCGCAGGCATGTTTACAACAATAAGAATAAAAGAGCCCTTAGAGGAGAAAGGAAGATGCGCTGTTTGTCTGTGCACGTGCCTCTTTCTTCTTCCAAAGTTTGTTCCTATATTATGTCTTCAGAACATTTGTGAGCTGTATTTGTGTTTGTCTGTCTTTTAACTAATATGTCCCAACATGCATTCTTATTTGTATATGTGCGTCGGTTTGTGTGTTTTTTGGGCACAGTCGCTGTCTGTCGTCGCTCCACTCTAGAGAGAGAGAAATAACTTCCTTCTGTCAACTCCTGCCTGTCTCCATATGTTGTTGGCTGCCCTCCCCGAGCTGCTGGCTCGCTCTCTCTCTGTGAAGGGTAGAGCAGTTGCGTCAAATCCCAGTAGGGATGCTCTCTTTGATGCCCACTGGCAGGAGCCAGGGCTCTGGATACTCAGGTTTTCCATGTGTGTCTAAGTATGCGCATGTCTTATTGTCTGGAGAATTTCATATGCACACGAAACCAAAAACAACTGATGCCTGGCTGCTTTGAGGAAAACTGGCCTCTTTTCACCTCCAATTCACTGCCCTCCTGCAGTCTGTTTGAGCTGCAGTGCACCAAAGCAAAATGCAAAAGCTAGTCTGTACCGACACGAAGGGGATGCTGACTACGATTTTTCATTTAGCAAATGATACAAAACAAAGGACGACTCCTGACTCCTGTACCATCTGAGGGACCTATTGATTCCCACACAGAGTTCAATGTAGTCCCCCACTTTCCAAGATATGAGATTATCGATTTGTTTCCAAAATGCTATAGGATGTCGACTCTTCTTCTGTTTCACAGTGCACTGCCACAGGTGGAGTACATGCAAACCTGTGTACATGCAAAGTATACATGCATTCAGCCACAAGACTTGTGTCAAATAGAAACTGAAGAGCTTGAGATCATCAAGTTAATAAACCAATCAAACCCTAGGAGTGACAAAAATAACAAGAATTATTAGCTAATTCTTTTGTCTTGTATTTGGGGTCAGATATGCTCATAACTGAGACCCTATAATTGTAGCATTTGATTGCCTTCAGCCCACTTAGAGGCAGAGAATCAGTTTGTTCATTGTGAAAATCTCTGCTTTGTTTAATAACACTACAGTGTATGGAAGGTCCTAGAGGACATGGGCAAATACAAACAGCGATGTTAAGAGTTTTTCATCGTCTTATCCCGGGGATAAAAACAATGTGGTTCATGGCTGATACTTACATTCAATGCGTATCTGCTCCATCTCTGACACCTCTGCGATTGATTCCTTCAGGTCTTCTACAAACTTGAGCAGCTCCTCAGCACTTTGGGCACAGAAATTAAGTACCTGCTTCTTGTCTGAGCCGAAAGGTGAGAGGATGGTGATGCCGTGAGGGTAGTCTGGGGGGAGCACAGAGGACATTGAGTTATTGAGACAAAAGTTATTTGAAATATACTTAAAAGTTGTGCAGTTAGATCCTTTATTCAGTCCTCAGAACGGGTGGTTAACTCGGGGTGTATTATCTTTTTCATGCCAGCCGTCTGCAGTTAAGACATCGCGACTTACATTCATTTTCAAACAGGTGGAACTGCATGCCAAGTAGGCCCATAGCTTTGCAGAAAGTGTAGGCTGCAGAACTCTTCTTCTTTGGACAAAGCTTCAAGATCTGCAAACAATGAGAAAGCAATTAGAAACCTATAGTTAAAATAACAACTTTGAATGACAGCAGTGCCCATTAAATTATTTTTGGTTTATTTTCTCGACATTTCTCTGAGATCTTTTTGATTGTCACTGAGATTTACATATCACAGAAGAAACTCAAAGGAAGCTCGGAAACAGCGACTCTTTGATAATTTAAAACACATTCAAAAAGCCAATGGAGTCAACATTGATGTACACTACAATCTTCAAAGTGTTTTGGGTTGTACATAGTGCTTTAATTTGTAGGAAAAACACCTTGTCAAGGCGTTATACCGGGATGGATTAAAGATGTTCTGGAGCTTTTTCACTGAATGACCTTCCAGACAGAGAAAGATGAGGCAAGTCTGTTTTGCGGCCCCACTGTGGGGCATAATTTACCAGGCAAGGCATATTAAACCAGTACATCACATCGGCACTTTAAACACTTCTCAACATGTTCGAGCTGCAAGAACAGGGGCCAAATTCAAAGAAAAGTCCCCGTCACTTTAATTCCATAGTAAAATTTTTCAAAGACAATTTCTGCCCCACTTTCAAAGCTGTCAGGAGAAAACGTCTCGCCAGAGTGTATCGCACCGCTGACTTTAAGTGCCAAATGAACAGAATTCCACTGTGATGTTGGAAGATAACTTCTATTGCCTCCTACTTCAAAATCAGCCTTTTAACCTCCTTTTCCTGCAGCTACCAATTACTTTTACGCTTCCGCAGGAAAGGGAGGGAGGGTGGTGGCCATGTTGCTTTTCCCTTTGCTGTGTTTTGTTGGCGTGAGATCATCATTTGACATAATTATGAGAGTAGTTAAACGCTTTGGATAGATGACCCCTATGTGGCTCTTAATGAGCCCATTCATTTACCCAACATTAAACCTTTGATAATTCCCCAAACTACACGACTTTGGGCCAATTGAACAACTTATCTGTACTGTGGCCCAAGTGAAAACACACTTTATCACTGTCCTTTCAAGCTGCTCTGTAGGGGACAGATCTTTGCTTATGAGTGCACTGCAACGCTGCGTTTGCTACTATCTATTATTAAAAGAAATGGCCGGATGGGCCGGAGTTATGAAACAACATAAAAGAAGATAGGGAGCCTTGAGAAATGGCTCACAGTCGAAGTAGGTGATGGCGCATTGCAGCTGTCACAACAAAATAAGCAGCTTTAAAACTGGAACGTGTGCAGCAGAAATAACATTTGAGTGTTGGTTTAAAAAGAAACTGTAAACACGTGGAAAACAACAGAGACAAATATGAATTATCACACTGAATCTCTCATGACGATTTCTCAACTTAATGAAGGTGTGAAGGCGTTTTTGTTAACTCACCACAATGAGATCATTGAAGAGGAAGACTTCTCTCTGGTGTGCTGCCTGTTTTTGGGCCTTGTTGACGTCTGTCACCTCAAACAGTCGACTGCAGCACACCAGTCTTCTGTGAGGGACAGAGAGAACCTGCAGAGACAGAAACACACATCCAGGTAAAAGGAGACCTTGAGTCACTCAGATTAAATGACTGAGAGGCTTAAAAATCATTCAAGACCAGATGAAGACACAAAGCGACTTTCCCCCCCAGAGAAAGTGGGAGGAAAAGTACTGTAAGAAAACAGAGAGACTTTGAATGCAAATGACTTCTGGCTTGAGTTTTAAAGTACACATTGTTCACTGCTCATTAGACTCATTAGTCTTAAGCAGATCTTAAAATGTTCATCAGAGCAACAGATAACAGTGATGGGCATAAATTGATTCTGGTTCCAGAGCACATAAAATGTACTTTTTCACTTCACTGTCAACAACTTTTAACAAGGTATTTAAACTTTCTTGTGGAAAAACGATATTGGACGCAATTATATGTATATGTCTTACACCATGTCTGGAGGGGATCTCTAAGTCTCCCAGTGATTATAGACATGTCCTCAACTATAATAAAGATGCAGTAGATCAAGCATAACGATGAATACGCTCTTTTGTATTGTATTGTATTTGTATTTCCATTTCCTTTGGCTGTTGTTTCATCTTCCAGCATGCTGCCATAGTCTGCTACAAGCCGTTCCTCTTCAGTATCCCATCAGTATTGGTGTTCGATGATTGTATACCTTATTTTAGAGTGTCCTAATGATGGATTTTGTTTCTGTGGGTTTTTCTTGGAAGTTTACAAAATGCTGCAGTTGTGTCCCTGGAGGCCTGGCGTCTCCTTTTTGGACTTAAGTGCTTTTCCAAGTTTAAGCAGATTACACTGCAGAAACTGCCTCATGCCTTCAGAAAGTGATCTAATCAGGGTTTCGCCCCCTTCGCACTCTTGTCTCTCTGCCTTGTCTTGTCCAGCTTTTCCGTGTTCGATCACTGCAGAAATCCAAGCAGGAGCTGAATGGCAGTCGGTAGATGAGGATTTGATCCCGCTTTTTGCGATACAATACAAATATACACGGCCTCTGTTCAGTTTTCACTATATGATTTTTATTCCCTCTGCTCCCTGTGGTCGATTTGCAATGCAGTGAGTACACGCATAGACTCTGTCTCTTTCTCTCTCGCTCTCTCGTCGCTTATCACTGCAGGGTACACAGACTCCCGCCCAGCCTGCCACAGCCAGCCTGCTTTCTCATTACACTAATGTCAGAAACATGTAAAGACATCATTAGCCTGAAATGCCTTCTGCTCATTCCAAAAAAAAAAAAACCCCAAAAAAACAGTCCTGTTCTGACAGGATTGTTAAGAAACAGTTTGACAGGAGAGAGTTTGCCAACGTATTCATTAACAAATTAATTGCTGGACTAAAGAAAAACTGATTATACAAATGCAATCCATATCAAATATTTAAGGGACTTTGAACAGGGGGAAAAATTTGGATATCAAGCTACTTCATCACATTCAAGAAGAATTGTTATTTGGCTTTCATCAGGTCATCAAATATTTACACCAACCAAACCTCTGTTATTAAGAAACCCATTATAGAAAAATCATTCTTATGTGGACGACGTCCTCTAAGCATAATAGATAAGAAGTTTATAATCCACAATACAGGGACTGTGACACCTGCTCCTGCTATGATAGATAAAGTTCTTCCTTAGAAATACTAAGTCTTTCTTTTTATGGCAGACAGCTCCCATGGGCAGCAATAGTCACTTCCTGTCACAACAATCCATCATTGTTTTGGTTATGACAACGCTCCCTCTGCCGTCCTATGGCGATTCATCCATCACTGAGAGACACTTAAAGGCACAGGGCAAAAAAAAAAAAAGAGACATCGGCAACCCTTTCAATGTCAGAGTTTCAATGTCATTCTGGAAGTTAACTGAGATTACATTTATGGAGTATTTAAAAAGTAGTTTTATACTGAAATTCAAAAGTACTTTCATATTGTGGATGGACAGGGAGCACACATGTACTGAAGAGTTGAACAAGGCTAAGAGTCGGTCACAGTTACGCAATGTGTCATATTTAGCATGCTAACGTTTTTTTATTACCACTCTTACAAAGTGCAGCTGAGGCTGATGGGAATGTCATTAGTTTTGCAGGTATTTATTTACACTTCGCCAACTTTTTTCAAATGGAAAGTAGCTAAAAAAGTCGTTACATCAGCCAGCTATTGGTCATTCTCAAGCTGCTATTATCTCATCGTTATGCATCTAAATCAAGCTCTAATTTCAAAATCTTTGTACAACCTGTGGAACTCAGGTACGATGAAGAGAGATAATAAACTGTGTATTTTGGGAAAAAACTAAACATGAAGTTAATTATTTGGAACTCCTCCTCATCCTCTGGGGAACATGAATATCTGTACAAAATTGTATGGCCATCCATTCAATTCAATTGCTGAAATCTTAAGGGCTAAAGTAGAGGACTGATCAATTGACTGACCAACATTACCGTCCATATAGAGCAAGCATGACTAAACATCTCAAACGACTATTAATGTTAACTCTATAATTCAGTTTCAAGAAATCTATGTGGATGTAATATGTTACAGTGTTGAATATCGAAGAGTCTATGGGAAGGAAAACTCTGCAACTTTTATCTATATTTCATAAATAAAGGATTGGAGGGCCTTGGTGTGCTGATAAGATTCAAGTAGAATTCCCTGAACTGTTTAAGTATTTTAAAAAGCCTTTCAGTGCTATGAGTGGGCACAGACAGCACATTCCCACATGAATCAGTGTAATCAGTCAATTATAATTCTAAATACTTCTGCCTGTGTGTCTGTCTCAGAGTTAACTTTGCACAGAGATATTAACACAACAAATGAACACTGTAGCAACAAGTGGATGTATGAGCAAGCATTTCTCATGTTCACTCTCAACTAAAAAACATTCCAGTATTAGACTTTACACCATTCATGTGCACTGACCAAGTCTCTTCAGCTTAAACAGTTAAACAGTCTAATGATGGCAGCGGTTAATGACGTATCGAGCTGGAGTAACGACCTGAGGTAATGATCGAGCCGCTGATGAGACATTTAATGGCTAATAAATGTGTTCTGCTAATGCTACGAAGGCTAGGTGATAGTGATGAGGCCTTGAATAATGAGTGAGTGACTTGGCACGGCTTTAGCAAAAATCAGCTGTGTGTGTGTGTGTGTGTGTGTGTGTGTGTGTGTGTGTGTGTGTGTGTGTGTGTGTGTGTGTGTG
>NW_019473855.1:0-1858 GCF_002814215.2 Seriola lalandi dorsalis | reverse complement strand
GCTGCATGAATGCATAAGGAACTCCTGAAATCAAATGTAGTGGTGAGCATTCAGATTTCACAAGAACGAGAAAAGCTGATTTCTGAGAGGATTTGTCAAACAAACAAGAACAGTCTTTTTCTATTCATCAAGTCTGTTTTTCTTGAAAATAGGAAAATCCATCTAAAATCCATTTGGTGTAACACTGCTCAAAACACTGCTATAAGTGATATACCTTCTATTACTGGACCAATTTTGTGGTTTGGTTGTGGAACACTGGTAAACTGTGAACCATGTGATGTCACACTATGACATTTTCAGTGCAACTACATTGGAATTTGATTTTTTTTTTTTCTCAGCTATCTAAAACATAAATGTAAACATCAGATTTTCTTGGTAGACCCTGAGATTCAGAGAGCAAGGGCCTCTTTCTAGATGTTGCCTTCATGCTCAGCAGTCATAAAGTAAAAAATCCATTACAAATGACAGACAGGTTTTTGAGTAATAGGAGTATCTCACCTTTTTTGTGACCTGAAAAATTCTCACTTTATTACTTTTACTATTTTTGCTATCACTGTTTTCAACCACATGGATTGAATTAGAGTTCAGCTGTCTTCTTTGGCTATGCAGAAAATCATTCAGGGATACTGTACAAAATAAATGTTAGTGAAGGCAGGTTGAGAGAGAGTGGAGGATAAGAAAAAGGTAAATTCCAAGACCTATCACAATATGATAAATTAGACTGCATCTGAGAGTAGGATTTATAAGCTTAGGTAGCTGATGTGTTGATCATGAGAAGGAGCTGAGGATTTTTTCTTCCACAGTGTTTGGACTGAGGCCATCTCTCTCCTCCCAGCTTTCCACTTGGAGGTTATGCCAGCTAGCATATGCATGAGGAAAACCACGCCTGCCTCGATCCTGCACAATGTGGTGTGACCGAAACAGCTCAGGTTGCAGCCAAATAGTTGCTCTGCTCCAGGTAGCTGATTTAAAAAGCCAAATGTCAGCCAGAGAACACTCTGCAGATATCAATGGCTAGATTTACAGTACTTCTATTCTATTTGTGTTCCAGCATGTTATCAAAGAGATGAAGGAGAAATTGATATCTGATGCATTGTAGATAACAATGTTTTGCCAGAGTGGAGTCCTCCCTGTCTCTAAAACAAGTGTATGTTCAGTTTATGGGTCATTTAGGACTGTATATCACATTATCTGAAGCAGTGTGGCTAAGGACAGTGTTTGCAGTAGTTATTGGTGACGTGGGAGTAATCATAGAGGATTCGGAGGAGCAGCAGTCTTATTTTGGACTCATTGATTTTTTTCAACTGCCACTGGCAATGTTAGACAAGTGAGGCAGGAATTCCAACTCCCCAACTGTTTTTTGCGGAGAGTAATAGAGCTCCTCCAGCAGCCACAATTGTACGCTCATTCAAAATCTGATCCCTGGGAATACTTTTAGATATTTTGGGGAACTTCAGCCCTCAGTTGCCTTCGTTGCCCACTGGCACTGTTTTGATGCCAGTTCAATTTACATGTCATGCATCTGGTACACATTCTGACAAGTATAAAAATTGCACGGCTCCGTCAAACCCCAGGCTTTGCAGTGGAAAAGCTTCGCGAGGAGCTCCTCTAATTTCTCCTCCTGATCCAATCCCTCCCTGTTGTGGATTGCTGCACACATACAGTGGTGCATTACAACCAGCATCCACTCATCCACCCCGCTGCCTCTCTTCTCCTAAATCTGATTTCTGGAAAAAATCAAAGCAAATGCCCCTGTAAGATTCTACCGCTGCACCATCATCCCTTGATTCCC
The DNA here is from genome assembly GCF_002814215.2 of Seriola lalandi dorsalis. Lineage (NCBI taxonomy): Eukaryota > Metazoa > Chordata > Actinopteri > Carangiformes > Carangidae > Seriola > Seriola lalandi. The sequence continues at coordinate 66 of NW_019473855.1, read as the reverse complement.
CCTTTTATGGCGTGGAAAACTGGCAGTCTTCATAGTACTGCTCACTGGGATTTTGCCATTTCTATA
>NW_019473854.1:0-1858 GCF_002814215.2 Seriola lalandi dorsalis | reverse complement strand
TGCTTTTGTCTCTGCAGCTCTGTGCATGTGTGCATGTGTGTTGTGCGTGTGTGTGTGTGTATGTGTGTGTGTGTGACAGTCGGTTAAAGAGCAGAGGGTGTAATCTGTGCCATTCACAGCACATACTGTAACAAATATGAGAATACGATGGCAGAGGAGGCAGCCATTTGGTTTCTAGCGTACACCTATGTGTGAAGTGTGGAATTTTACTCAACAGGGGGAGAAAATCATCACTGTGATCATCATTGTCAGGCCTCGCTGCTGAAGCAAGGAACCTGAAATCAGCCTTTTTTTAAAAGATGACATGATTAAAAACATGAACACTCGACTAAAAAAAACCCACATACGAGACGCAGCCTCTCCTAAAAACTCATTTACAGGCATTAGATGATAATAAAATATAGCTGTGCTTGTCTGGGTGGGCCTTGTCTATGTAGGCCATGAAACACAATATGATCTGCTGTAACTGTAGGCTTTTTTTCTTTTTTTTTTTACCATACATAACAGCCCTCTGCCACCTTGACAAATATCATTTCACCTGATTAGATGGCTGCCATGTCAGCTAGGCCTGAAACACAGACTGGAGTGAAAAACAGATGAACAGGTGTCAAAATCACCTCTGCTGTGTTTTTTTGTGCGTGTGTATGTGTGTGCATGTGTGTGTGTGTGTGTGTGTGTGTGTGTGTGTGTGTGTGTGAGAGAGAGAGAGAGAGAGAGAGAGAAGATGATAACCTACCTTTCATACCCTCATTTTTTTGGGGAGGGGTGGGAGAGGGGGGGGTGAATGATCTGTTCTTCTCTCACGATAAAAACAACAACAAAAAAAATGATCCCAGTCGTTTTGTCTCACTGTTTGTCAAATCGAGAGAAAAAACACTGAATAAAGCCTCATGCTCTTGCTGTGCTCTCAGGCTCAAACAACACCTGTTATGCATAAATCCATCGCATGGAAATCGAAATGAGCAACATATAATAAACATAAGACGGTATAGAGGCTATCTAATAATCAACAGCTGATCAAACCATCCAGGGTGAGCACTCTGCTGTTAAAGCCACATTTAATAGATATGTATAAAAAAAAATATCCACTGCCACCCTTTTTTACTGTCTCATAGAGAGGGATGTGTTCATATGGTCTGTGTCTGAATATCATCCGAGAAAACAGATTTTATGTTGCATCACGTCGAAGATGGGTTTCCAGAGGGCTGGAAAGAGACGCGATAAAAAAACATATCTTGTTCTGTTCATATATCCAAATGATGTCAGATTTTCAATGCTTATAATAACCCACCCACAAACGTTAGAGAGGAAAAAAAGATCGCGCATCCCCTAAATGAATCGTCTTGGCATGTATATTGGCCAGTGGCACCAGAACAATTAGTCCACACAGACATCAGCCTCGATACGTCTCTTTTTTCCATCTTTCAGTCACAAAAAAAAGGCGATGTATTTACCCTGAACTGTTAATATGCAGTCTTTGTGTTGCTGTCCAGCGAAGGTGGACTACATCTTAATCGTCCACAATAAAAGCCTCCACGAGAGAACAAATACATTTTTGACAAATCCAGCGATGTCACGAGGAAATCCACATTGCAAACGCTGTCGAGATCACGACATATGAAAATAAAACAAAATAAAAAACAACAAAAAACAAAAACAAAAACAACACGGCTGGATTAAGCGAATTATTCCTGAATAATCCCAATTATGGCTGCTTGCAAGGAGGCAGCTCGCACATTCGCGGAAACCGTCGGTTTTGTTCGGAGGCAGGGAGAGAGAGACGGAGAGAGAGAGAGAGAGAGAGAAAGAGAGAGAGAGAGAGGGAGAGGGACAGGGAGAGGCGGACCTGTGCAGCATT
>NW_019473853.1:0-1858 GCF_002814215.2 Seriola lalandi dorsalis | reverse complement strand
AGAATCGTCCTAATTTCCTAGTAATGTATGAAATCAGGAGTAACCAAAATTCATGTACTGGACTGTGCACTTTATATACATGAACTTTCTTTTAGTATACTCTAACAATTCAACACAGGGCTGAGCATCCCATTTCAGAATTCCAGTCCTGTCACTGTTCTGAATGAATCCTCTGTTCTTAATGGTTCTATTAAGATCTATAATGCACATTTTCTCATCCCCTTTTCCCTCTTTTGCCACATGATTACTGACATCTCTACAATTCAAGTGTCCAACTGCCCTCTGTCTGACCCTCCGCTGCCACTTTGTATGGCTCATAAACCTCCATGCAAGTACCACAAGTACCACCATCCAGCCAGCACCACCATGGGTACAACACCGGCCTCAGCCACTCCAACACAACTGAGTGACCAAACTCAATTACATGTCCCATTTATCTCTGCTGGGGCCGCCTGGCCCCGTGGCTCCAGTGTAAATCTCCGGTCCCAGTCAATAATCTATTCTCTCACTCGTCCAAGGGCCTTCCATTGTCATTAGACATCCGTTTGGCAGAGGAACGATGAATGAAGGGGGTGGGGGAGGGAAAATAGAATACAAGAGGGAGAAAGTGAAGTGGTGGGAGGTGGTGGGAGGTGATGGGGGACTGAGAAACTAGAAGCCATCCATCTACCCAACGACTTGTGGTCACAGTTCATTATGGGTCGTAATGCAACCCGGCATCACACATAGCCAGTGTTAAGCCCTAGCAATGCTCTGGCGAAGGTCAGGTTAGGGGCCCTGCCTGGCCTCATGTTTTCCGGTCTTGTAGATATAAAGCATGCTCAGATCTTTTTGGCGAAACATCAAGAATAACTGTGACAGTGATGACATTTTTCTACTTTTTTTTTCTGTTTGCTTGAGCTGGGATGTCTGTAATTCTATAAAAGTTGCCTGCTGGATGATTACATATACAGTGCCCTCTCTAATGTTTCTTGACTTCTGCTAAGGCCTCATTTGCATCTACTCAGTTTCCAGCCAGTACAAAGATTAATAGTCTGAGACTAGGGAAGGGATGAGGCCAGAGAGCCAACCATCTAGCTCTCAAACTACCAAACAGAACTGCAATGTTGCTGTCAGAAAGTATGAGTATACCCCAAATAGGCAGTCGATGATAACCAACAGTAGTTAGTATCAGATGTCAAACTAAAGATGTCATATTAGATAGATAATTACAGCTGATACAGCAGCGTTGGCTGCTATTGTGCTCTCTCACAAACTCTAGGCAAAGCGATCTAATTAAATGATGAGAGGGCATATTCATCCTGTTGTCTGAGAGTCCACTGGTGATGGATGGGATAATGAGTTTCCTGAAGAGCAGCAGACTGGGATAATGAGTTTTATCCAGGAGAGGCTCACAGGGTGCTCAAGGAGGGCTGCTGCATCCCAAGCTAGGTGACAAACAACTCAAGACACTCAGTCGAGTGTGTCTGCAATTGAGGAAATGGCATCATAACTGTTGGCCAAAGCAGCCTATTATTTTGTGTGACTGGCTGTTAGGAATGAAAACTGCCAGATGTGTTGGCCTAGCAATCTGTAAAGGCGATCATTCTGCATGATGGGGAGGTTGGCCTCTGGCATCACTCGCAGACAGATTAAATGATGGTTCATTCTCTGTGTCCTTATGAGTCACTTGCACAAGTCTGTTATCCCTGTAACAGCTCATCCCATGTAGAATGTAACTGGGCTTTTTTGTGATATTGCACTGAAGGAGTCTGAGGTTTTATCAGCTGCCCAGCTAGCAAAATTTCTCATACAGTATATCTCCACTGATCTGCTTTGCTGCCTTACATTTTTGGTATTTTCCATCTTTATTCTGCTC
>NW_019473852.1:0-1858 GCF_002814215.2 Seriola lalandi dorsalis | reverse complement strand
TTTTTTTTTTTTTTTTTTCTGCAAAGCATATTCCAGTGAAAACAGGTCAGAAGGAAAGTGGAGGAAGTTTTCCACGTGCTGCGCTCTCTCCAGAGGAAATGCTTCAGTGCATCTCAAAGAATCCATGCATGCAAGACCCAACACATAAACAGTCACCTTGGCAGTCACCTTGTCAATCAGTCAGCCAGTCAGTCAGTAAGTCAGTAAGCCAGTTCACCATCCAGCGAGCCAGTCACTGATTCTCCCTTTTTCCTTCTCATCCGCTACCCCCTTCATTCTCCAAACTCCCCAACACCAACTGAGCTTCTTAGACCTGTAACGATCCAGTGTCTCCTCCACTTACTAATGCTTGGTGGAGCTGCAGGTCAGGACCTCTTCCCTCCCGCTATACCTCCAGACATGGTGCTACTCATTGATTGGTCAAAATGATTTCTGTATCTTTTCTCTTTGTGAAACCAGTTTGCATGATGATGAAGTGGCACTCTTATTTTTTCTCTCTGTGGGGAAGATGGGGGTGTTGCAGTTGTGTCTCGGTTTATCTAGTTCTAAAAAAAAATGTTAATAATTGCAATGCTATTAAGTATCAATATAAGGTGCTTTCTATGAAACATTGCAAGAGGAAACTGAAAATGTTAAAACGTTTGAAAAATATTTATATTGTGTTGAATATTTGAAGCGCTGATTTAGCCTAATGTGAACTTGGAAATAATCAAATTGCTCATAAAATAATGATTTTTTGCCAAATTTAATGATTCAACAGCTCTGCCCTTTGGGAACATTATTTATTCCAGGGCTGACATTGGCATATTGACAGACATGTCAAAGTTTAGATGCATAATTCTTATTACTTAAGCATCAAAGCATCTTTATTCAAGTGGAAAGGAATCTTTTAACACCTATCCTACCCATCAGATAGCATCTTTATTATTTAAGCCACTTCCTCTCACTGCATATTGATTCAGAATCAAATAAAGAAAAAAGAGAAATTGTTTCTGTCTCTTTTCTGCTCTTTTGATAAAATGCGTGAGGCCACTGAATTGGCATAATTACATGGGTTTAAATGCAAATTTACAGTGTGCTTATTAATTCTATTCTGCTCATTTCAAATGACTGACTGCACTTAATTAAATCAGATTGATTAGACCTTTTCTAGACTTTCCCTTTACAACCACATAATTATGACAAATAGAGCCATTTGACACCAAATCTACAGCAGAGGACAGAGCTTTCTTCTCTCTGCGTTTCAGGGTCTTTTTTCGTCCTGTGTGGGGATCTACAGGCAGATCACAAGAACGCCAAAATGGTTTGCCACATTATCCCGAATAAACCTGTCGTTCACATCACCCATCTCCTCCACCCACACGTAGCACTTTCAGACAAATACCCCCGTCCCAGTCTCAATCGTCTGGACAGGTTGAGCTTGTTCCATTTCGTGATCTTCCTCATCAGCACACCCACATGCTCTGGAGAAATGGGTGACCCCAACGGTTCTGTTGAGTCTTGCGTACCTCCTAAATTGGACCCCGGATATATAAAATAATATAGATGATGGATCATTATCAAAAACTAAACTGTTTCTATAATTGGATATGATTTCCTGCAGTTGCTTATAACAGTGATAACTCCTTTAAGGTGTGTCCTTAAAGTGCCAATAGACAGAGTTTTTTGTTTGTCTGCTAGTGGTAGTGTTAGCAACATGGCTACTGCTATGAGCATGTCTACAGTCTAAGGCAAGAAACAACAACTGGAATCCCAATTTGACCTCGACCGTCTAGTAGAAATAATGGCAACTGAATGTCGATTTTGAACCCTTAAGTCCCGGAGCGCTCCAATGTCGGACTGGCCATAGAGATTCGTT
>NW_019473851.1:0-1859 GCF_002814215.2 Seriola lalandi dorsalis | reverse complement strand
TTAGATTGATGAACCATGCTGCATGTTGCCAATTTTGTGTTTTCCCTCATTTGCTTATAACAGTGAAATCAGCTGCGTGGACCAATCAGAGCCAGGCTCATCACTGTTATAACACTGGAGTTGGAATTCCCCACTGACTTTGGACACAGCATGCCTCACATATGAGGATGGAGGAAGAGAGGCAAGAGTAGGAAAGAGAGATAACAAGTAGAAGTTGCAGAATAGGCTGTGTGCAGGTTCTATGTTTATTATCTTCTATATTTACAGTGAAATGAGCTGGGATGCAGTAGGCTCATATCATTCTGACAGCAATAGTTTCAACAAGGCCATGTCTGCCATGTCACCTGATATCATTCAACAAACCATTATTTTCATACAGGTTATTGTTCAGATTATTTTATCGATTGATCAATGAATCATTAGTTGTGAAAATGTGCTATATGTAAATATTTAAGTTTAAACATTCAGAAATGAACTAGAATTATCAACAGACTGTGAAGGAATAACATCTATGTATTGTGTTCCTCCTAAAGTTAGCTTGCTAACCAGCTATCCCCTGCCTGCAAATTCTCACAATTGAGAACCTGTAACCTTTAAATGTTGAGCATTTTGTTTGAAACATCACATAAATATTTAGTCAATTATTAAGATAGTTGCTGATTAGTTTTCTTTTGATCAACTAAGTAATAAATTGCACCATTTTTGCAGCCCCACATTTCCTACTTGTGTCACTTTCTACTGCAAAGACATTTCTGGAATACTGCAATGTAATTTGGAGTATTCAAACTATACAGCTTTTTTCTTGGTAATTATTTTCACAAATTTTCACTTCCACCATCAACACATATTTTCCAAAACTCTAGCATATTGGATTTTTATTTTTTGTTTTGCAGTTAATTTTGGACTTGAGAGCACCTCTCATTTCCCCCATGCTTTTCCCATAATGGTTCTCATCCATTGTTTTTTTTTTCCAATTAGTTTATTCATGGCCCTCTCACGCAAATTACTCTCTGTATTCAGGCTTGTTTAACCGACTTTATCTGCATTACCTCCACTGCCATATGTCAGCCAGACACTGGTGGAGGGTGGGGGTCTGGCTATAATGGCCATTTTAATCACTGAGTGGTCAGTGGCACACCAGTAAAGAATCCTGGTGTTATTGGCAGTAAACAAAGCATGAAGGTGTTCCCCAGGCCATATGTTTTATAGGATTGTAACGTTTTGCTGTCATGCACTTGTAGAGGAGCATGAGACTCTCATCAGAACATAAAATTTACAAATCCTTTGCCACAGCTTAATTTTTTTTCTTGTATTATGGGAGGGCATGTTACAGTGGGCACAGTCCATGAATAAATACCCCCATATGCCCCTTCACACTCAGAATAACACTAGACTAACATAGCAGTTGTATAGGAAAGCAAATACAGCTCTTAGTGTATGAAATAGCCTGGACTGCTTTGGCCTGTGATTGTGAGAGCTCAGTGTGTGTCCATGTTGACGTATGTCCAAAGGTTGTTCAAAGCACTGTCCAAGTGTATGTGTAGGTGTAGGTGTGATTAATGCACAGCAAGCAGGTGGAGAAACAGATGGAGAAGTGTCTCTGTGGATGCTGGAGCTTCTCATGCCTCTAAATGAGGGTGTAATGGTAACTCAGGTTACCAACATTTCTGCACATCCTTGTATCCTCTTGTAGTCCATATTAGTGCTGGCACAAAGTGAATGAACTAATCTTTTCCATGTATTTTTATGAATTTGATATGAGTCTACATTTGTATGCACCGCTTCCAGGAAATAGATGTATGCTTGCACTCTAGTCTGACAAAAACATTTGCCCTCTCCTTGCTGCTCGCCTTTTATAT
>NW_019473850.1:0-1859 GCF_002814215.2 Seriola lalandi dorsalis | reverse complement strand
CATCTGGAGAGATCTGGTCCACTATCACCCTCCCCCACAGCCAAAAACGTAAAATTTGGTCTTTTCTTTTAAGGATAGTGTTTAGTCACTTTTCAGTGTTTGTCCCTCTTTTTTAAAAAAAGGAAAAGGATGCATTTTAAGTAAATGCACAAGCCATCACTCACTCCTTCCATTGTTCCTTCTTTGGCTGCATTTTTAAGGAAGCACCTGTAAGTAAAAATACACTGCTACAATTTAATTAATATAAATAATATTGATCGTTTAATCTTTAAAAATGCAGCCAAAGTGTTGAGGCTTTTCCATTTTTTTTTCTGCAGCCACTATCTTTCTGAACAAAGCTGTATTCTAAATTTACGCTTAAATGTTCTATTAAATATGCTGAATAAAAAGGTTTGACATAAGGGACTGAATTCATTTGTTCACTACTTGATACAAGCGTTCAACAAATTGCACAAGACTAAGATTAATGAATTGCTTCAAAACAATACACCACTGAAGACAATTGTCAGAGCTTTATTGAATTCCCTCCATAATATGATCAATTTGATAAATGAATATGAAAATTAACACTAACATGAAAAAAGTGGAAATAAATCTTGATTTACATCATTTTAAAAGGGAAAGTTACATCATTTTCCTGAAGTTGTCCACGGCTTCTTTCACTTTCTCAAGTTCAGTTTGGCTCTGCCGTAGCTGTGGAGAAAAGGAAGTCATTATTTACCAGGGATTCACATCTTACACGCAGAGAAACTTTCAATTTATTTTTCCCACCTTCTCGGCATCCTGCTCCTGCACCTTCACTGGCACCTTCTCTTTGTAGTCATTCTTTGCCATTTTCTCTCTCAATTTCTCCATCTGTTTCTCCAAGTCACCTTTCTTTGTCATCAGCTTGGCTACCTCCTTCTCCACATCAATGAGACCCTGGGGGAACAAAAGGTGAAGTGAAGTCGAAGATGACAGTTTAAAATTATGATCTTGCTATATCAGGTCAGTGACAGAGGAAACACTAACCTCAAGTTCAGAGCAAACATAGTTTAATGGTATCCCTAGCATATTTATGTGCTTTGATTACCAAGTAAGGTGACGTACATTCATGCACTTAGACTATTCAGGTGATTGCCTATTCAGATCACTATGTAAATTTAACTGATCTGGAACCCTAAAAACAAGTGATACATGGCAAAAGTCACCCCACTCCGTGTCTAAGGAAGCTAAAACAAAACCAAGATTTATGTATTTGCACATCAGGGATGGGAGGGACCAAACAATTGAACAGATTACCGGCCCTCACCTTGAGCATAAGGTTGACAGTGCATCTGTCAGAGGCGATAGCCACAGCGCAGCCTTCTGGGACAGGCTGGTTGGCTGTCAGAGGGATGATAGCCTGAGAATACGACAAAGTCTGGATCTGCAGACTGTACTTCTGCACCAGGGACACAGTTGCAGAGTCTATGCACTCGAGGTAGCCTGGGAGAGACAGGTGCAAACTGAAGATTAGGCAACAGAAAAGTACTTTCTTCAGTAAGGAATCAATACACTCCGGTTGTTTTATTGAAACCATTGGTGTGAACAGAACAGAAATAGATTGTTTTTTATCTATATTTGTCAACCTGGGTGTCATTCTCCTTCTTTTGGCCATTAAACTTGGAAGTATTCAGGCACATAAGTAGAAGTAGGAGCACCACAATGTAAAAACACTCTCTTACAAGTAAAAGTCCTGCAGTCATTCCTTACTTTGAACCTTATTTCACTGTTGTAGCTGGTCCAGATGGAGCCAGTTTTAACTACTCTTTATTCTTTTCTACAGATGAATCTGTTTTAATGCTGTATATTTTACAAGTTCAACGTACAGCATGTGT
>NW_019473849.1:0-1859 GCF_002814215.2 Seriola lalandi dorsalis | reverse complement strand
TTTTTTTTAAAACAGTCTCTGCTCCCTGGTATTAGATGTGTTGTTATTGTTGTTCTATGAATAAGAGATATGTAGCCTCAGGCACTTAGAATGGCACTCCACCTTGCTGCACTGTAAATACTGTGTTGAATAGTAGGCTGTATATATGCACACACACACACACACACAAAATAGGCCAACTAAAACACTGTAACATTAAGTAGTTTTCTTACATCCACTTTGAAACTCAGGCAATTTGGCATTTCTCTGTTTTTGCAGCAGTGAACTAAAGTATAATTTATAACCACAGTGCACCACTTTCTCTTCACAAATGCAGACGTACATATGCATTGTAAGCTAATTATACCTCTCCCCATTTTATAGGTGATCGTCCCTGTTGGTGAGAATCTACAGATTTCATGTTTTGTTTTTCAGTGGATCATACTTAGTTTTTGTCTGTTGTGCCGTTGTTTTCTGCATATAAGGTAAAATAGATGTGGGATAGGGATTGTTAAGATTTTAATAGTACTACAACTCTTACCCTTACTGCTTTTCAAAAAGAAAGAAAGAAATAATAGACTTAACATTGCTTTATTTTCTGTTATGTAGTATGTATAAATTAACATCTTTGAGTAGCAAACTGCATCAGCATTGTTTTGAACAAATCACTAATGGTTCATTTTTATCATTAACACATGTTTGTATGATTAAGTTAACTCCATGTGTGTTCTCCAGGCTGCTAGCATACATAGCACACGAGGGGCAACGGCAGATGAACTATGAGCTAGCTGGTCGTAAACTGTACATTTCTGAGTTTGTATGTGATGGACTTTCGGTAGATGTTTGAACAGATTGCTTGTGTTTCTGACAGTACATGCAAGACGCTTGTGGCAATGAGCATAACCGCATATTTGAACGTTTAGCTCTCTCTGGCATTGTTGGCATTGCTGCCCCTCTCCCCTCGTACACCCAGTCTCCAGGAGAGAGAGCTCTCTTCTGGATTGGGAGTAGTGTAAATACATCACAGACCCGAGATAAAACGTGCAAGATAAATTCTGTGTTGGAGTAATAAATTGGAAATCTATTTTCTTAATTTCTCCAGTACCAAGAGAAGAACCGATAACGCTGGAGCTTATCGATACTGCGGTCTTTAATCGTTTACAATGGGGCCCATTTCATACGAGGTTTCAGTACCCATCAATAATGGAGAAGATGGCCTTTTGTCTATATTCTCATTTCAGTTCGATTTGTGAGGAGGGTTCAACCAATTAAAAAAAAATATGATGCTACTTCTTGGCTTGTTATGATGCTCTTTAATGCCAAAGAGAAAAAAATTTCCTTTGTTTTTTACCATTGAGCAGTAAATTAAACCTTTGCCCCTTGGCTCAGTCCAGGCATCCATAAAGTGAAATATGAATTCCACGGCCAAATCATTCTAATTTTCGTTAGCTTGACCTAATTTTAAGGAAGTGTGTTTGAAAGAGTTTTCACTGTTTGACAGAATGTAGCTGTTGGCCGCATTTTGAGGACCTTCCCCTCTCTTTTTGCACTGGGTTTACAGCTCTAATCTACATATCTGTCTCTCACTATCTGGCTCTCCCTCCCATTTTCTCTCGCTGTGTTTATCGCAACGCACATACAGATGCATCCTTGAATAAACTCTCCATACACTGATGTAGAACTTCAAAAGATGTACGCAGGAAGAAAATATACCAGGACCTTTATTTGGCTGTGACGTGTGTGCAGTCCAGTTGAAATGGTTTGATATAAATATACACATGCTCCGCTCCTCATTTTGGGAAGCTCAATCCCTCTGTTCCTTTTAAATTATACAGAGCGTTATTTATAAGCGTGTGAGGTTTTGGTTTTTTTTTTTTTTT
>NW_019473848.1:0-1860 GCF_002814215.2 Seriola lalandi dorsalis | reverse complement strand
TTAGGCTGTGTGTGATGTTGATAATGATGCTGAGTAACGTTAATTCCATTAAAGTGGATGATAATAATAAGATAAAGGCATCATAAAGTGAGACCATCATCAGCTAGCGTTACTGCTGATGCTCACTCAGGCAATCAATGCCAAATAGTGTAGCATTTGTTAGAGCATATATCATATCATATCATATCATATCATATCATATCATTTATCACATCGTTAACATTATGGAACTGAGGGTTCCCTTGATTAAGATGCGCCAAAGACTGTAAAATAGGTTGCAAAATAGGTTACATCTGTAGCTTTACCGTGCTACAATGTACCCCTTACAATTAATTGACCTAATACAGGGAAAATATTTGTTGTTTTCAACAAAAGGCAACAAAGTTGTACTATTTTTACTTTCAGGAATGTGGTAACTATTATTATATAAATTGTGTTGATTACTGTTATTACTATCAGTGGGATTACGCAGGCCCTGTATACTGTCTACTTTTCCTCACCTCAGTGTGTTCAAGCTGTTGTGCTGTGATGTGATGTGCATCTCTTACACAGGTCTATTACTCCTCTGAACATTAATATTATACGAAAAGTTAATATATTGATCGTGTAAGCCCCTCATTCAATAGTCATCATAAATATTTTGATACCTGAAATTTGTACGTATCTGTATCTAATTGAACAGTTAGTATGCGGTGAAGTAGGACGGAACAGCTCTATGCATGCAAAACTGCATGGATAAACAACTATTTGGTTATTACCATTATATTGTGAAATTTGTACAGGGTTTTGCACATCAAATAATTTGAAATGATTGATACTTCTAGCAGAGCTTTTATTTTGCCAGTTCTTGGTACTTCTACTTTAGTCAGGATATTGTGTAATCCACAGCCATATGGTTACCATGGAGTCAGTCAAGAGTGAGTGAGTACACTGGTCCTTTCTGATCACCAGTGAGTATACAGGTACACTTGCACTGGTGCACTTACCCATGGCACAAAAAAAAACAAAGCTGTTGTAGGGGCAACGGGTTAACGTGTGTTGATTCTGGTAACCATGGGAACCGAGGTCCGGCACGCGTAGGGGTCGCTATTTCAGGAGACACTCCTATGGGTTGTATCAAAGGGTTGAAAAAACGAACTATATGGTTGTTCAGGTTGGAGGACTTGTTGTGTTGGGTATCACAGTTGTGGTGTGATCCCATCTGGTCACTTTATTTGTTTGAGATGAAAAATGTTTCCTGTATTCTTTAGCCTGATAAGGACAGCTATTCCCTTATTTACCCCTATATCCATCTCTACTCTTTCCATATCCTGCATGGATAGATGTTTGCTTGATTTGAGCTGGAATGACAATTAGTAGATCTGATCCACAGCAAAGATATTTTAATACTCAATCATCCTTTAAGTTTTTTTTAACAAAATGCTCAACACTTTCTGGTCCCAGAGTCTTTATTGTCAGCATATGCTGATCTGTGTTTAAATTGTTGTAGACTATTATTCAGACAAAACAAAACATTTAACAAAACACAACAAGATGGGCATTTTCAGTGTTTTCATTCATTTATTTCAGTTTTGAATATTATCAAGTATTATATTACTATAATTTGAAACAAAACTTAACTATTAATTAACAATTGTTAAAGCATTCAATCTACTAATCCTCAGCAAGAACATACCAAGTAAATTAAATCTGTGAAAGTGTTTTCTCTCTGTTATGTGGTCATGTATGTGTCTATTGCATCTGTTCCTTTTTATTCCACCATCTTTTGGATTTTCTAGCCCCTGTGATTCCAACTAATGACAGCAGAGAACAATAAACCTAATTCAAGGCTTCAAAAGCTTCTTGCAGAGTCCTTCTGGT
>NW_019473847.1:0-1860 GCF_002814215.2 Seriola lalandi dorsalis | reverse complement strand
ACTGTATTAAAGATTAAACCAGTGGTTTTCAACGTTTTTTGCTTGTTACACTTTAAAAAAGAAATTGGTGTCTAGTTTAGGGCTCTTCATCATGTTTCAGATGAATTACACCAAAGAGATGTCTCCCAACTATATTTCTAAAATTGTTTTATTTGATTAACTGTTCAAGCCCTAAAAAGGTGAAATATTACAATATTTTCCAAAACAATTTAATATGTAAGAAATAATCAAACATCAGCAGTTAAAACTAGCTCCACCTCAACCAGCTGCAGCAGTAAAACGCTTCTTACACAGCGATGCTTCAGTATTAATGATTTAATATTGTAAATATAATAATATATCCATAACAGGGACCATTTTTCTGCAAATTAAATACTTTTTCTGTAGAACTAGTACAAGACTTTCAACAGTAAAAAGTATTGGTACTTTTAGTAAAGTAAAGGATCTGAGTGCGTATTCCATCACTGCTGTTGTGGAAGAGTGACACCTGTTCTATTGCTCTTCCTGAAGTTTCTCCTTTTTTCCCCCTGAAGGATTTTTGTGAAGCTTTTCTTCTCCAAACTGAGGGTCTAAAGACGGAGGTTGCTGTGTGTTGCACACATTGTAAAGCCCAATGAGACAAATTTACGATTTTGGGCTAGAAACATGGAATTGACCTGGTATGAAATACATCTAGACTTTAACTCTTTAACAATGTCTAAAATATATTACTTCATGTTATTAGAATATGTGTTTTGACATATATTTGTTACATAATCGTCCTTGCTCAATTATAAAATTGATGCTAAAATAAAATGCACTCTGAAATCTCCTCAAGAGCTCTGCTGAACCAATCTGACCAAACCATCTGCTAGACCTGTTCTCAATAATGAAGTGGATGAGGGGATTGAGGAGGGTAACACACACACATACACATGCACATACATACATAGAAAACAACCACAAATGCATATCAAATGAACATAACGCACTTCCACATGTACGTACAAATGCAGCACTCATGCAGATTACTGGTTGACAGAAAGAAGAAAGCCACTTGAAATTAGGGCCCCCCTTGGTCAGAGGTGGAGTCTCCCTGATAAGATATAATTTTCCATGTATTGTTGAGTGCTCTAATCAATGTTTTGTTTGTGCACTGTGTGCCTTTTAGGCCAATAGTAATTGCTGTTTTCAACAGAGCACAGATACAATATAAGTCTCTGGCCAGGTTTCAATCAGATAGGTGTTTAGTAAACAAGTTATGTTCAGTGCATGATAAAGCCGTAACACTTGAATGTGTTTGTCCTGCGAGATCAGTCTATGTAGATAAGACGTCTGTGAGCAGCACAGGTAAAAGCCCTGCACCACTTAAGATGTTAGGGTTGCTTTTTTTCCCATAGCAACAGTCCCCTGGCAACCAGTAAGAGTGCCAGTTATATTCGTAGTACTCCATACCCCTCTGGCTCCCTCACACATACCCTTCCTCACTTTCTCTATCACCCACAGCCTCTCTCTCTCTTCCCCATCATTTTCCCTCTGAGTATGTGTGTTTGAGTCTGAGTGAGTCTGCATGTGAGTCAGCTGCATCCTCAGCACCTGGGACGTTACTTCCATTCCTCACAGGGGAAGCTGCATCGCTGACACTGTAAGTTTAACAGATGTGCTGCTGCTTTTCATAGATTCATTTGTGTGATTATTTCTAACTCTACTATATGTATAAAAATGTGTCATTATGTTTTATTGAAAGTGGATCTTTTACTATTTGATTGCATCAGGTAGTTGTGGATTATGGAAAATAAAAAAAACTTCAAATGGCCAGTTTATTTATCATGTTTTATACATGAGTTTGCATTTTCCCTGGTAATATTTCGCATTTTTACC
>NW_019473846.1:0-1861 GCF_002814215.2 Seriola lalandi dorsalis | reverse complement strand
ATATGTATATATACTGTATATATAATATACCTAACACTAATGCCTTGTATCTCGCAGCTGGAGAAGATGTTGGAGCCTCAGGTGTGGAGGGAGGCAGCCACACAGGTCTTCTTCGCCTTGGGTCTGGGCTTTGGAGGAGTCATAGCTTTCTCCAGTTACAATAAGATCGACAACAACTGTCATTTCGACGCTGTGCTCGTCTCCTTCATCAACTTCTTCACCTCCATTCTGGCCACACTGGTGGTATTCGCTGTGCTGGGCTTCAAGGCCAACCTCATGAATGAAAAGTGTGTCGTAGAGTGAGTTCAAAAGCAGTTTATCCTCAAGCACCGGTCACCGTATGTGGATCATAAAATCCTTCAGTAAAAAATGAAAACAAGAATGTGAAAACAAAAAGCTTGGGCTCTTGTTCATTTACATGTAATGGTAAATTTCATGTCATGCATCAACCTACACTCAATAACCCATCATGATAACATTAATTCAGGCCCTTTGCTATGACACTTGAAATTTAGCTCCTGAACAAAACAAGGCCAAAGTCTGACAGAGAAAATATTAGAACTGAGAATGAGAAGAAATATGTAAAAGCTAAGCAGATGATCTGACGGAAAAAAAAAAGATGTTTTACATATAAAATCACAGCTCAAGCAGTTTATATGATAATACCATCTCTTTCATCCTTTCACATTTGTTCTCCCTCTAACACTGTAGGAATGCTGAGAAGATCCTGGGATACCTCAACTCAAACGTCCTGAGTCACGATCTCATCCCTCCACATGTGAACTTCTCCCATCTCACCACATCAGACTATGCTGAGATGTACGGGGTCATCAAGACGGTCAAAGAGGGCAGCTTCGACCAGCTGGGTCTGGAGCCTTGTGTCCTGGAGGACGAGCTCAACAAGGTTGAGTCTTTGGCACAGTTTTCCACAGATGTATATCTATAGCATGTTCTGTATTCGACTCATGACGTCTGCTGCCTTTACTCCTCTGACCATCTCTCTGCAGGCTGTCCAGGGCACCGGCCTAGCTTTCATCGCTTTCACAGAAGCCATGACCCATTTCCCAGCGTCTCCGTTCTGGTCGGTCATGTTCTTCTTCATGCTCATTAACCTCGGTCTGGGCAGCATGATCGGCACCATGACCGGCATCACTACACCTGTCCTTGACACCTACAAAGTCCAGAAGGAGCTTTTCACAGGTAAACCTCCCCTACTGACTCCCCCGGGCCAGGCCACTATATGTTTTTAATAGCTGAAACTCATTACTCAGCACTTGAAAAGGATTAAAGCACATTTGGGAGTGGGCTGTATTAGGCTTTGTATAATTGCTCTGAGTGCGCTGAAAGCAAAACAGTACTAGGACTGAAAACCATTCTACTTTCCATTTTCTCATCTATTGGACCAAGAAAATGTTGTTGTTTTTGTCTTTTCCCCCAAATTATCTAATTTTCTTCTTCTCTGTGTTTGTTCCAGTGTGTTGCTGCATCGTGGCCTTCCTGTGTGGCCTGCTGTTCGTTCAGCGCTCAGGGAATTACTTTGTCACCATGTTCGATGATTATTCTGCTGGTCTGCCTCTCACTGTAGTGGTCATCCTGGAAAATCTGTCCGTCGCTTGGATTTACGGCACTAAAAGGTACATCTACCTGTAGGTCAGCTGCCCGTGTGTTCATGTCTTCAGATGATTACTGTAATATTCTTGCTCTTCTGTATCAGGTTCATGCAGGACCTGGAGGACATGTTGGGTTTCCGACCGTCCATGATCTATTTCTACCTGTGGAAGTACGTCTCCCCTATCTGTCTCATCGTTCTCATCTCAGCCACGGTCATAGAGATGACCATCATCCCCCCGGGATACAACGC
>NW_019473845.1:0-1861 GCF_002814215.2 Seriola lalandi dorsalis | reverse complement strand
TTTTTTTTTTTCAACCCCTCATAAACGTTAAATTCCTAACACACACTTAACCAACAGTTCCACCATCTAAAATGTCAGTCCTCATCCCACCGTCACCCCTATTTCAAACCATCACCCCCATCAATGCCATTTTGCTCCTGGGCTGAAAAGCAATTGAAACAATTTTCTTGCAGAGAATTATTGTCCTTAATTGCAATGAAGGGCATGTTTTCCCGTCATTCCTTGGGAGTGTTTTTCTCTCTCTGGGTGGAAATGTAGGCATTGCCACTGAGCGTGGGCTCTCTGAAAGAGGTCATAATTACATCCTTCAGTATGCTCGCCGTCGGCAAGGATTTTACGCCTCATAATTATTAAATGGCAGATTCACTCTGTGTGTGCGTAAGTGTACGCCTGCCTGTGCACGTGTGTGTGTGCGTGCGCGCTCTAAAATGCAGGGTGAAAAGAGTTTGAATTCGTTCTCCAATGAAAGATTGAGAGGAGACTGTTTGTGTATTCTGCGCACACACTCGCCAAAAGTTCTCCCTGCTGAGAGAAGTTCAAAGAAACTCTGCTGCACTGTTTAGTTGTTTCTATCTCACTAATGTATCACCAATCACACTCAGCATTATTGGCTGTCACTGAAGTAAACAATGCATGAATAGCATCAAACTCATTTATCTGTTTCAAGAAGCACAGCAAATTGATTTCAAGTATATAATATTATTACTGAAGAACTGAACAGAGTCTCAAATAGATAAATTATTTTGTAATTGTTATTGAGACATTAGTAATTGATATTGGAGATGGTAGGCAAAGTGCCATCCTAACAAGATAAGCTCCAGTCTGCTCAACTTTCCTCTTTCAGCATCATTTCCATATCATAATTATATTGTCTCATTCACAGCTGAGATAACATCCCACACTCCACATTCCTAATCTCCCTCCCATCTCTCTCCTCTCTCCTTCAGCTCCCTCACTGTCTTGGGTTCCTATTACAAACTTTGCACCAGAAAAAAATAGCCCTCTCAAAAAGTCATTTAGTGCTCTATTTTTTGTAGAAAAAGCAATTCTGCCAAGATAACGCTCCTAATTTCTGTTGCAGTTAAAACCGCTAAAAGACTTCTTGAACAAATAAACAACAAGACATAATGCTGATCGCTGAAGTCTCAGCTAAATGCATTATTTTAAAATACATTTAGATATTGTTTCAATAACATGTAATCTTTCCATTTGTAAAAAAAAGTCAGCTGAGTAATTTAGACTCCTACAAAATGTCAGATTCAATCCCAGCATCCCTTGCTTCCCTGCACCTCTCCTGTAATGAGCTAATGCTGGAGATGATAATTGATTGGCACTCAGCTCAGGTCCACTCCTCACCTCACTCCTTCAGGAATTCATTATGTAAAAAGACCAGTGAGCTGCAATGGAATATTTTGCTTTATTATAACCAACAAGAGAGTAAACAATTACACTGAAGCATTATAACCGCACTCCTGCTAATTGTTTTATTCTATACTCTGTATCTATATATATATATTTTGACATGTATACATAATGATATAATTTCCAAACACATCGCTAATTACTCCTTTTCAATTGTTTGTATAGTGTCCACTGACTGTGCTCGCATGTTCCCCAGTGAGAGCTATTAGTAATTAGTAATTGGTAATTAGAAGAAAACTGTACTGTTGTTGGGGATGAGTGGAGTTATATGTGCTGGTGAGAAGTAACAACGTCTGTGACCAAAGAATAACTGTGTTTATTAGTGAACTTTGTGAAATCATACAGTGGCATTTCACTGTTTGTCCTGCACTGCGGAGGATGGCTTCTGGAAATACTGTGCTGACAAAAAGACAAAGAACCGGGTTTTAAATGTTCAAAT
>NW_019473844.1:0-4278 GCF_002814215.2 Seriola lalandi dorsalis | reverse complement strand
ATCAGCAGCAGACGTTGTATATCACTGAGCTCGTCATTTGTTTGACATGTAGTACGAGATGTCGCACATTCCACTGAATCAGGAGAGAGACCAGCTCTTTGGTTCACGTTTAAACCGTTTGTTTGAGATTTAATATAGTCCAGTGTCTCAATGGGAATGCAAATCACAGTCCCACAGGCTCCTTGGTCAGTGATCAAGGTGTTAAAATGATGCAGAGTATAAATAATGAGGTACCTGCAGACATCATAAGCCAAAGAATTTTGTACTCTGATATTAAATGTTTCCACATATGACAGCATTTCTATACACGTGATGGAAAGCAAGCAGGCCGCATGTATTAAATACTGTAACTGCTTCATAAAACATTTCTTTTATAAGGGAGTTTACATCATCTTTTCATTTTTTTCTTCCCTATTAATTTGCCTATTGTGTAGCGTCAGTTATAGGCCAATACAGAAATTTCACCTGCCTAGGATGCATGCGTTTTTAGATATTTGACAGCAGATTAACGTAAATATTTAAAGCAAGCAGATTATACAGCTCTGAAAGCCCATATTAACCATTGATCCTTTAACTTGAAACCTGACCCTAAAATGTCAAACTCTGTGTGGAAGTTCTGCTACATTACCTGTAGCAATTTGAGAGCTTTTAAAGAAGGCATCACAGTGCACAGGGGAAACATTAAGAGAAAGTATGTTTAAAAGGAGAGTTCATTTAAGACTCTTGTGCCCACAAACAACCTGGAAAGTGACTCTCAAGAGCAGAAACATCGTTAATACATTCATTAGGAATAGGTTAAGCTATCGAAGAGGTTTTTGAATGCCTGGCATAGGCAGCATGGGAGCCGCATTAACATTTTATAATCACCATTTCTGGGCTGCTGTTGTTTGCATCCTTTGTCCAAGATAATGAGATCCCTCCATCAAACAAATTCTCTGGGCGAAGGCACCATTTCACCAAGGTCCTCTCCTGAAGGTGAGAGGTGGTGATCACCTAAATATTTGCAGCGGCACTTAGGTCACACAAGTCAAAATGTTATGGTCTTGTATATACTACTGACCAGGGCACCCAACAGAAGCATACAAGACACAGGGTGGGTGTGTTCTATGTTTTTATTTAATTAATATGCATTCAGAGGTGTGTTCGCGCTCCAGAGGAGATTACGTAAATGACTCTCGTGCCTGATTAACAAAACCAGCGAGCTCTAATTCCACCATTTATTCAGTGGCCATAGGAGGTGAGCCTTTGGTCTTGCTGTGTGTTGTGTTGCATGCTGTAACACTATATTGTACATCGATAGGCCTAAAGAGAAGAGAGAAAACAGCACTGCATTCTTCTGTTTTCCTTCCTCATTTATATAGAACCATGTTGGGTGAAGATATTTCTTGAAATCAATAGCATTACAGGTGCTAAAAAAAAAAAAAAACAAGTCTCACAAAGCCAAACATCATCTTGTGAACTTTTGTTGTGAGAACTGACCCTTTGGAAAACTTTCACTGAGAATCAATTAATGTCTTGCACCTTTCAGCGAATTCTGTCAGCTACTGACGATATGGCTTGCTGCCTCTCGAAACTCTCAAACCTTGCGAGCAGTAGTTGTTATAAAATTAAGCCCCAATACAGAATCAAATCAATTCAAAAACTTGATTGTAGTGCGTATTTTAGAAGTCATTTGATCTTCGGACCAGTCTCACCGTGTTTGAAAACCTGAACCTGTAACAGCCCGATGAGCACAGATTTCAGACAGTCACATATGGTACTGGAAAAGGTTCACTTGATAAAAAGTTGTCCCAAGCAAATACCACAAAACAGCCTCGGTGTCTTAAGTTTCTGCTGTACTTCCATTTAAAAAAAAAAAAAACAGACAAATCATAACTACTTTGTAGTGGAGCTTGACAGGAAGGTGTGTAGGCCAACTAACTATTATCAGTTTATTTGCTGCTTTATGCCACAATGTTTGCATAGAGGAATCTATTGAAAGGAGAGAGAAATGTGCACGTCAAAAGAGAGACAGAAGAACAGCAAGTCAACTCTACTAAAGGATTAAGCGGAAGCTGCCATTAAGAATAGGTGTCTGTTTTAAATATGAATCATCCCCCCTTCTAGTTCAAGTTGTTAACTAAATAATTCAGTAACAGGGATGCATTATCGACTTGATGTAAATGTGATATGAGTGGAAATCAGGATGTGTGACTGAGATGATAATTGATATGATAATGGAGTTAGGATAGATGGAACAATTGCAACAAATAATAATGAAAAGCTAAATAAAAGATGGGAGTAAAACTGTTAGTGCAGCCGACTGACATGCTAGAGAAGCTTCACCGAGGCAGCAGTGGGGGTAGAGGGGCAGACGAGAAGTGAAACGAACCAAATACCAGCTGCCTGAGATGCTTAGAGCACTAGTGCAGTTATTCACGAGTCGCACAATGGTGAGCAAATGAGAGAATATGTTGAAATATCCTCCCTTGTTGAAGGGCATCAACTCTGAAAGGGAATGAAATAGTTGCCCTCTTAACCTCAGCGTCTTTTTAACATCAGCAACTTTTTGATTTGCTCGCGATTAGGTTCACAATGGAGGCCAGTATCATTAATGAGATCAAAAACTTCTGCTATCAGACACAGCTGATGTGGCCCTCAACTCTGCCATAGACATCAGCTCCTCTTTAACTCCTTTTTTCCCTGCTGCTCAGCATGGGAATAAAGGGATGAAAAAGACGATGGTGTGTGCGTGTGTGTGTGCGCGTGTGTGTGGAATAGAGGAGGGGGCTGCATAAAAACTGTTCAAGTGCAGAGAGCAGCCCCATCTGGAAGACATCGGACCTAAATGAAGTTGTACAAAACCATTCCATTGATAATAAAGCTAATTTTTATGGCTCTGACAAGTATGTAATTATGTGCAGTGGTGCTTTTCAGATTTTATCACAGTCAATAAACTACCACGCTAATTTCATTCCTGTTTTGACATATTTACATGGAAATATTCGATTTGGGGGGAATTAGAGGCCTTGAAAGCCCCTGATAGATGGCTTTTAATGATCTGTGACCCCCGGCCTGTGGGCTCATCTGTTTGTCGGCCCGTCGATCTCGCGGGAGATGTGCTTGGTGTTCTGATCTCTTTAGACAGAGTGCCATCCAGACAGTGCTGGCCAATAAGCCCTGAACACTGGCCCTTTTCTTGTTGGCTGATTTGTCAAGCCCACTGATCTGGAAAGATTAAGAGGAAATAGATGTTTAAGTGCTGCTTTTTATCTGTTATTTATACATCATAGATATCATCAACGCACATTTTTACTGACCAGCCTGACAGTTGAGGACATTTTAATATTCGGTGCATATAAAACTCTACGGCTGTGTATTCTCCCAAACTTATCCCTCACACCCAAACACACACACACACACACACACACACACACACACACGCACACACACAAACACACACACAAAGAGGTCATGGTCCAGTCGACCCATCTTCAGCCTAGTGGTGCAGATAAAGTACAGCTGGCCTCACTGGCCAGACTCATTCTGTTGAGAGAATGCTACAGGGGTCACTGGTGATGACAAGGTCCACTTATGGGAGGTGGGAATTGGTGTCAAAAGTGGGAACCGCTGCCCCGTCCTCTTGCAGCTGAGCACGTACAGCGTCTCGCAGGAGGGGAGCCAGTGTCATAAAAAGTCCATCAAAAGCACCAGTAATTACCCAGGAAATTGACAGTGAAATTGAAAAAGTTTGTGGCCACTAAGATAGCCCATCCCCCACCTCCCCACCCCAAGATTCCTGTTGTGTGACAGCAGCACATTTGCTGTGGTGATGAAAGCGCTGGCCCTGACATTGTTTGCTAGAATAACTTTCATAGTCACACTTTTATTTCTGTAAGTTCATCAGTCACTCCATTCAAATTGATGTCCTGGTGCGAATCCAGCTGTTTGTGGAATCCAACTGTGACTTGTTGGATGTTATTGCCAATTCACACCAGCCCCAACACATTGATATTTCAAGAGTTAGAATCTATTATAGCTTTTATCCAAAATGGAGAAAAAAAATCCTGGGATGGTTATAAGTGGGAGGAGCCACTGGAGCTGGAGGCATTTTTTTGCGCACTCTAAATACCCATTTCAAAATGTTTTTTAATTATATCCTCAGTGTTAGTCAACATAGAAACACTGAAGGCTCACGGATAAAGTAATAATTCTGTAGGTTTATGTTGTGACCACAAGTTTTCATTATTTCAGCTTCGCCTAGGAGAAATATGGTTTTTCCATAAGTTTGGCATGGCC
>NW_019473843.1:0-1861 GCF_002814215.2 Seriola lalandi dorsalis | reverse complement strand
CACTGAAATTGAGGAAAGTGATGACATACTTATGCAGTGTTTCCCCTACCATTGCCTTGGGGGCGGGCACAGGACCTCCAGCCCCCTCACGAAATCAAAGAGAAAAAAAAATTAAGAAAAACGAATTATTTTATTTATGTTATTTTCCTAATTTATGTGCACATGTTTCATTTCAGCTCAGTGTGAGCGTCTCTTCTGTGTTTTGCTGTCATTTACGGTTGCGTTTCTCTCCTCTGCTTTCTGTTTCACGGTGTGTGTGTCTTAGCCCATCCCCACACACACGGAGCGGAGCAGAGGAGAGACAGGTTGACAACTCGTTATGTTGAGTGCAATAAAAGCTTTCCAACAAGTGTTATAAATCCCTCTAAAACCAAAGATGGACAGACATCTACAAACCCACCAACCTATCTCATCTCTGGCCCTGGGGGAAACACTGTTATGCATATAACCTACAGTTTATCGGTTAGCCTTGGTCAGTGGCAATGTAGGAAAATACAATGCGTTTATCTGCCCTGCATGTGGAGATCCCATATGTTTGTATAACATGGGACACATGACTACATTTCAATGCATCTGTTGAAACGTTTCACATATGACCAGGGATTTCTAGTGTTTGCACACATTTAGTGTTTAAAATTACTTTTCTGCCTTTAAAAGAGGATTTGCTGCCCTAAATTTACTACAATATGGAAAACAACCTCCACAGGTTTGAAACCACAATTAACATAAAAATATGATTTGGTTTTCTACCTGTTCTGAATTTATCATCAAGTTATTTTATTTTTTTTGTTTATTTATTTTTTTATTTATATGTGATGGTGCAGATAAGAAAAACATTTGTATCGTCATCCCTCATTATAAATAGTTTTCAACAGTAAAAATTATTCTTAAAATACGTCAAACTTTATTGTAACATCCATTTATTTTCATTTGCTGTGTCATAAGTACCTGGGTCAACAGTTACTTTAAAGCAATACTGTAGCTTTACCTAAAAATAATACAAAAATCTGTTGTTTGACTTTTTGAAATGAACAATGGAACAAAAGACCATGTCCGGTGTCAAAGGGGTCACTTATAGGGATGGATTCACAGAATCATCACCAGACTCTGTGGTTCCTCTACAGAACATTTTAGCATCTTTAAGCTTATTGTTTTGGTTGTATGACTAGCAACTTTATTGTTTTGGTCAACAAGTCCCTCAGCTTAAAGACCCATATAGGTTGTTTGTCCCTACTGTTGTTGGTTCAGTTTTAACACTCTCATCTAATCTGAACCCACTGCACTCTACCTGCCCAACATCAAACAGCAGATAGCCAAAGTTAGCAACAAGCTGGTGAAGAAAGTGGAGTGTTAAAAGGCTAAAAAAGCAAATATTTTTCTCTAGAGCTGGCGGAGATGAAAACAAAACTAAAAGAAGAGTAAATATTGGACTTTGTCAGGTGGCCAGAGACACAACTCCAAATGAATGTTAATGTTGCTTGGTGTCTGCTGAATGTGTCAATTGGTGTTTTTTGTACTGTTTGGTGCTATGGCTGCCCCACTGTTTCAGCCTGAGAGCAGGTCATACAGCGACCACAGAGAGAAGAAATAGGCAGAATGTTCCATTTACGTAAAGCTAATGTTAAGTATAAATTCAGGGTTGGTGTAAAACTACAGAGCTCCAGAGTGCGACCAAAATCTCTCAAGTGCGACTAAACATTTTCATTGGCTGCACCATGTGCCTGACATTTAGCAGGTCCGTCTCTAGTGCGTTTGTTTAGTGTTATTTTTTTCCCCCCACCCCTTCACCGCATCTGATTATCTCTGACCCTGACCTCCTTTGCTGAGGTGCAGGTGGGGTAAAAAATTAGGCACGTATATA
>NW_019473842.1:0-1861 GCF_002814215.2 Seriola lalandi dorsalis | reverse complement strand
GTTTTTTTAATTATTTTTTTCTGCAGAAGTTGCCTGTGCTTTTTACGGTAAATCTCATGTTCTCTCAGGTCGGCCCGGTGCTGAGGAGACCTCGCTTCCAGCTGGAGTCAGTGTTTTACTGTGGTCTAACACTTAGTGATGATTAACAGTCCCTTCACACCCATAAGAACGAGTCAAGTTGTTAACTTTGGCTTGTAAACTCCCAGTGAGACCCTGACCAACCAATCAGCACTGCATTTTTAATTTGTTTAAGAATGACCTCATCATTTAAAATGCACTTGAACTGAATGTGTGGTGAAATCTTTGGCACTAAATGGTTCCTGCACTTTACAGGTTGATGTATGTTGATAACTGACTGGTTTTCTGGTGGGGTTCCTGTTCATCTGGATATGTGATAGTCATGTGTTGAACTCTTTGTGTCCATGTTAGATGAGAGCTGTTCCTTTTATGTTAAAGGATATGAAAGTGAGTTTGATTCCAGGTGCATGAAAACCAAAACCCCCAAACCTTTCCACACACAGACACACTCTTCCTGCACTGACAATGAAACGCAGCTGTGTTACTGTCAGCACTCTGGATCTTGCCACTCATCTGTCATGAAAGATATCTTCAGAAAGATATATTCCACAAGTGTCCCCTAAAGCCGAGGCCTTTCATTTCAACTCCACAGTCCTGGCACTGCAAGAATAAAATTGAAAAAGTGTAGATTTATAAAGATGAAACTTTTTAGGTGGCACAAAAGTACATTACATACAATTCACTTCCAGTTTTTCTTGTACAACACTCACTGGGAAGGAATAGTTGTGCACACGAGAGAGACGGCAACTGAAAAAGAGGCGGTTTGTTGAGTGAAGACTGAGTTCAGGAAAATAAGCATGTCACTGAGTGTAAACAAGTCAGTGGGGGGGATTGTTTTTGTGTCCCTTGCCCCTTCACCACCTGGGCCCTGAGGGAACTGCTGGACCCTTTAATGTAGACTCCAATGCTGTTTGTCCAGATGTGGGAGTCCTGGATGTGGAGAGTCCCTAGCCGACACCAAAATTCTACCCGCATGTCCTTTTTAAATTCTTCTGCTTCAGAAAACTGCATAATGTATTGAATCATGTGGTATTCTTCATTGTTTCTACACAGGGATCCAGGAGGGCACCCAGTGCACCAAGTGCAAGAATGAATGGGCGCTGAAGACCTCCATAGCTCTGCTCTATGTGCTGTGTACTCTCCTCACCATCGCTGTTGCTGTACTTGGATATAAAGGTAAGATGAAGTATCTCTCTCACTAAACTTCACTCTATTCCTCTGTCACTCTGATACGACTGGTGAAATTGGAGGACGACAAATATTTCTAAACATCACTTAAATGATAGAATTTGTTTTTTGAAAATGTTGAAATGATTCAGAGTTCTGAGAGAGTGGGCGTCCCAGCACTTATCAGATATTTGGTTTCTCTTCATGCTGCCAAGAAATAAAAAGCTTTTGCTGTTTGATAAGTTTATGAGTACAGTGAGACCTCCTGTGTTTGTGTGAGAGAAGCAGATCTTTGTCCCTTTGCGTGCCCATGAAGCATGATATCAATGTTCTTTGGCGATGTTTCTTTGTCATTATTTAAGACCATAGATCAGTAATGGAAAATATGAGGAGAGAGCTGCCACACCTACTAGAAAAAAAAAATCTGATTTCCTCTCAGGATTCACTGGTAGATACAGATAAAGGGTCAGTTCACCCCAAAACAAACATTTTCTCACTAAGGAATAATTTTACATTTTGGAAACTACACTTAGAGGTTCGATACCACTCTCATTTCTGTCTGATAAATATGAAGCTACAGCCAGCAGCCAATTAGCTTAGCTTAGCTTAGCTTAGC
>NW_019473841.1:0-1861 GCF_002814215.2 Seriola lalandi dorsalis | reverse complement strand
GGTTCCCTACTGGGAATACTGGGTTTCTATTTTCAGTGGCGTATGCAACACACAGACACATGATCATATCTGAAAGCTCTTTGTGGGGCAGTTAAAGTAATAAACAGTAATGCAGACTGAAGAGGAGAGTGCCGCAGGGATTCAGCAGAACCCACAAGCACACATCCATGCATGCACACAAACACACTGACAGAGATACATGTCTTCTCATTATGAGCATTTACAGTAAAACGGATTTTAGTGAGGAGATATTTCCCTCAAAGACCCTTCAGATGCAGCTAAGCAACAGCAAAGGACAATATTTATTCAGTAAACATCTGGTGTGTCATCAATCATACACTGTTAGGCTGATAGACAAAAATGACAGACGAGTAGGAAGCATACCACGACGCAAGGTGGACGCAAGGTGGACTTAACTATCTGTTAATGCACTGTCAAACACAAGTATTATTGCTATGGTTACCAGCAAATTATACTGCACAACGCCTTGTCCAGTCATTTAGATTGTTGAATCAATGTCTGTGAGTGTTAAAGATTTATATTTTTCATGGTCAGTGGTGAAAAGAGTACATTTAGTCCGGCATTGTACTTTCCATTTTATGCTGCTTTGTACTTCTACCACACTGTATTTAAAATATTTAAATTCTATATGAATTCTGATGTAGTTTTATAGATGAAGCTACCTGGCAGTATATTAATTAATTAAAATTAGTCACATCTTTACCAGCTGCAACACTGAAATGATGCTTATATAATGATGCGTCAGTACCAATAGTATCAATTAATATAAAGATATTATTCTGAAATGGGCCATTTCTCATAATTTGTACTTTTATTTTTGGTACTTTCTGTACTATATTTTGGTATTTTGATTATAATACTTCTATAATACACTTGACTTAAGTATTAAGTATACACTCTTCTTCCACCTCTGCAGTGGTTGCTAAATGTTCATTCACATGTATTTGTTGAAATAAAATCTATAATACTTGTTGCTAATGGACTCATGTTGGACTGAAACATATATGAGGCTCATTTCAGGCCACAATGTTACTTATTCCCTTTACAAGCCCTCAAATAGATGACATGCACCAGTGGATCCAACGTGAGGCATCCCTGAGGCATCCACCAAAAGGCATTATGTCTAGCGTGTCCACAGTGCACATGTGGTAATATACAAACACAAACACACACCTGCTTTTCAGTAGCACATTGTGAGCCAGTGTACCTTCACAGAGACCCGCTGGTCTCTCTGTTTGGCGAGGTCCGCCAAGTTCACGCCGTTGTAAACGAGGTTTTCCAAACAGCCGTGGAAATTTCTGTTCGACCCGACTGACCTCAGAGAGCCGAGGCCCTGCTCTGCTCCCACACTCATCTGTAAGGGGAAAACACAAGCACACAGACAAATACATACAAAGATTAAAAAACCAACAAAAAAAACAAAATGAAAGTGGGTGTTTTTCTGTCGCCTACACACACACACACACACACACAAACACACCTGGTCGTGGTCCCAGTGGGTGAATCTTGGTGGAATCTGCACCCACAGCGTGCTTTTGTCCACAGTGAGGTTGAGGTGATTGCTGTGATGCTCCACGGCGACCTGGTGCCAGTGCTGGTCGTCTAACAGGCTGCCCAGAGACACGAGATGCCGGCTGTCAGGAGAAGAACTCCTGCCTGGAATGTGGGGAGGAGGACAAAGAGATGAAGATGTGGTGATGGTAGATAAAGGACAAGATGAGGAGAGTCTGAAGGAGAAAATTTATTTTTTAAAGTAAATAAGTATAGGTGACAAATTCTGCTCTGATGTCTTTGGATTGAAGGAAATGAACTGGTACAGTAGTGTCACAGTTTTCTGGCG
>NW_019473840.1:0-1862 GCF_002814215.2 Seriola lalandi dorsalis | reverse complement strand
AGGGAGACAGTGAAGGCGCACATCTGCTGGAACAGGTTCTGAGTCATTGAAAATAAAAGAGTTTGCATGTCGACAGAAGTCAAACTGAAGCATTGTCAAGTGTTCTCTCGCTCAGTTTAGTTTTGGTGAGTGACAAATTGCTTTGAGTGTTGGTATACCCTCAGAACCTGTAATGAGCGAGGGCTTATCAACAAGCAATCATCGGATCTTATTTTAACGCATTTAGAGGAAATGAATATTCATACAGTGTGGCTGATTAATGTGTCACACTATTAAACGGAAAGTAACTTTTGCAAAAGGTGTCAAGTGCTGTGTGTACGAAGAAATTAAAAACACAGATTAGTGTTTGGTGCATTAGGCCGGCGAACAGACCTGAGCAACAGCCAGATAAATATACACTTCATTGCTAATATAATTTTATCCACATGAAATCTGTAGTCCGGGCCAGCATCTCCTCAGATGATGATTTTTTTTCACATTTCTTAATGAAATTTGAAATGGGAACTTTTGCTCGAAACCTGCCTGTGAATTCATTGGTCTGGCACAAGAAGAAGTCCTTCAAATTCTCATACCAGACTCCAATTGGCAAATTGAATTTTTACATTGCAAGATTAAAGGGCACAATATTCAGGCACGAGCAGCAGAAGGTAACCCAAGCACACAACCACTGTCAAGTACCAGTGGTCTTACAAAACAACACTGTCCCAACCAACATCCCATATTTACTCTAATATATTGTTTTTATTTTGTTTATAACAACAACTGCATTTCCAAACCACTTATTATAGTTGCCTAATTATAGCCATACCATTACAGCCATGGGGAATGTTAATTTCTCTCATCAGTCCAGTAGTCGGTGATACATTTCAATCACAACTAAAATGACAAAAACTATAAGTGGGCAGGGCCTCACAGTAAGGCTGCTGAGAAAACCTGATTTTAAAACTATTTACTTTAAATTCTGGGTAAGTTGTAGTTGAATTCAGGTGATATGGCAACGACTAAATGTTCTGAATTCACTCTCTATGTTTCTGTTTCCAGTAACGCCGAACATAAAGAAAAAACTGAAATAGGAATACAGGCTGCGAAAAAGCACCTCTGCTGTGGCCAGAGTTTCAAATTCATTAACACACTAATGTATGCTGTTAGAAAAATTTAATTTAAAATAAAAAGCTAATGAAGTGAGAAAATATGAATCAGCACCAACACTAACAGTCTCCTCTGTGTTCAGATACACTCCGGCTGCTCTGTAGATTTAAAGGTTACCTGTGCGCTACTGATGTTCTAAAAATAACCGACTGTGCAGACTGTTGTACCGCTCACGACTGAATGAGAGGCATGGTAGACTAACTGTCAAGTAACAACAATAAGGCAAGGTTGTTGAAAATTTGCAGTCAAGACCAAGAATGCAAAGTGATCGCGGCTCAAGGCACAAACATCAACAGACACGGTACTCATATTATTATCGCATATTATCTCTACATCAGGTGCGGCTGCGATTTGCTACTCCAAGTGCAGGAGTGTAGTCATAAGCAGGGTCATTACAACGTACATCTCGTGGAGCGTTCACAGCACTCTCATGTGAACTGGCCTCGAAGGTATTAAAAAAAAAGTTCACAGTGGCGTCAGGATAACTTAACACATTTGTACATTTTGTAATACATTTTGCTCAGGGTTCTCCTCTGTGACCGTGCTCTAAATTCAGAGCTTCAGGGTCGTTTGGCCATGAGTCAGAGACTCTGCACAAACTGACATCACAGCGTAAAGAAGGCGCCAGGAGTCCTGAATGAGATGTACCATCTCTGTTTGCATGAACGTTTTCCATTAACTTTGTTTTGATGTGTAAGATTCTTTTCACAGTC
>NW_019473839.1:0-7333 GCF_002814215.2 Seriola lalandi dorsalis | reverse complement strand
TTGAATCAAAAACACAGAAAGTGTAAGAATTCAGAAGTGGAGATATTTGTTTATGGCACTGAGTGAAGTGCCACAGCCAAGAAATCTGGTGAAATGTGGTCAGGTGCTGTCGATTCAATTTTCTGGTACAGCGATATGTAATATGTCACCAAGACAAGACACTGCAAAGACGATTATGTCATTTCTTGTTAAGTGATATCTTATTGTATATGGCTTCTTCCAAACAAATGCAACTCAGAGAGAACACGTTTTCTGACCCATATTTTATTATTTACATTTTATTGGATTTGTAAATGTTTGATGTGCATTATAACGAGACCCAGCTCATTGTTGGACTTATACTCGGGCTACTTGCTGAAGGAATCTATCTGAATCATGAATTTCCATGACTCAGTCGATACCTCTGCATGTTGTTTAAACCAAAAATACTGGACACTTGTTTTTAAAAAAAAATTCCCCAAACATATTTGAAATAACACAAGTACATTTTTAAAAACATTTTTGTCAGCAGAGACCTGCTCATCTGAATCCCATTTTAACTTTATAATGCTCCCATTCACTTCCAGGCAATGTTGACATTTCTGGTAACAGGCCACCACGTCATGTTGAGGTCTGCAGGCCTATAAATTTCTGCTGAAGGGCGTGATCCATCGCAGTGTCATTCACCAGAGATACCTGGACAATTCTCCCACAAGTTGTTATATTTTTCTGTTTTTCTCTGTTTTCTTTTTCCTGGGGACATCATCACTTGACGACTTTAGTTTTTGGAACTTTTATCATCAAGTCTGGGAGCCAGCGGGGATGTGCGGAACAAACACTGATCTGCAAAGTAAAGGTTAATTTTTACGATTCTATTGCGCACTTTAAGGCTGTTATTAGAGTTTTAAAAGCACGTGCAGAGACTTTGATGTGCAGTAAGGACAGATTAGACAGTAAATGTAATTTTAGAAGTCAATCTCTATCGTTAGTAAGCAATTTAAAGAGACATTTAAACAATAGAATGTGTTATGATAAGGTGGAGGACGTGTCAACCAGCTAGGAGGGATGTTTCTCAACGGCAGACCTCTCCCAGAGTCCAAGAGGAGGAAAATGATAGAACTGGCCTCGGAGGGAGTCCGTCCAAGCCAAATATCCAGGATACTTCGGGTACGCAGAGCTGCACAAATAACCACATTTAGGCTTTTTGGAGAAAGAAATTGTCCAACGCGTCTTGCTGCACCGCGAGGTCAGTTTCAGTGACTAAAACCATCAGTGCGTCAAACCACTGCGTCTTTCAGGTGTCCAACGGGTGCGTCAGTAAGATCCTGAGCCGTTACCGCAGCACAGGACTCCTCGAGCCCAAGACCATCGGAGGGAGCCGACCTCGACTCCTCACCCCCGGTGTCATCTCCACTATAATCCAGTGCAAGAGGGAAAACCCAACTATTTTCGCTTGGGAAATTCGAAAGCGTCTGGCAGCAGCACGAATGTGCAAGGTCTCGAAAGTGCCCAGCGTAAGTGAGACTTTAACTCACTAGTTTCAATGTAACTGATAATTTTCCAGTATTTGATGATATTTAATGTGTTCTACAAGGTGTCATCTATAAATCGGATTTTAAGAAAGATCCACTTGGACCACGGACCCATGTGCATGGAGATCAACAGAGGTGAGCAGGGTGAGTCACCTGACAAGGTCACTGGAAATCTACTGACGATAAGGGAAAGAATGGAGGGGAACTGATGACTCTTAACAGGAAAAAATTATTAGTATAAAAGGACAAAATGCATCATTTCCCAAATAATCTAATTTGATTCATCTTGGTTTAATATACTGATGTAATGTGTATGTGTGTGTGTGTGTGTGTGTGTGTGTGTGTGTGTGTTTCATGTGCAGGTCTTGATTCTTTGATTCAAGAAGATGGGAATCAGAGAGCGATGTTTGAGACAGTGAGCAGTAATGACCAGAAACCTAAAGGTGTCCAGCAGCGAAACCGCACCACCTTCTCCCCAGAGCAGAGCAGAGCACTTGAGCAAGGTGAAGTCAAATATTTAGAACCGTATGCATGTGCCAAACTAACACAGTACTGCATTTTTCCCACTCAGAAAAGCTGTTAAATATAATGCTTCTATCTCCCGAATCAGAATTCTCTCACAGCCAGTATGCAGACATGTACATGAGAGAGAAACTGTCCACCAAGATCAAACTTCCTGAAGACACCATCAAGGTAGAGTCATGATTTTCATCATCTAAATGTTCATACAAAATCACAGTTTCTACTCTTGACATGACTGTGCGTCTTTCAAAGGTCTGGTTTTCAAACAGACGGGCTAAATGGAGGAGGGAAACCAAACAGAGGAGTAGCGCGCAGAGTGAGTGTGTGCATGGAAAGGCCTTTGTGTGATGCTATCACTCAGCTGTAACAAAATGGATTGAACTGAATTGTAAGTGATTTGACAAAATGTTTTTGTCCTTCACAGCTGCAGACCTTCAAAGGCAAAGACATCATGTTCCGACAGTGTGTGTGAATCCAGCAGTGACACACAGCTCCACATCGCACCAGGTACAGTGTGAATTAACACTTTTTTTTTTAAATCAAAAACTTTGTGTTGCCTATGTGTTCATGAATATTTAATGTTTAAACTTAAAATCTGAAACCAAGAATTTGTTGTTTTTTAAAAAAAAATGTAATATGGTTTAACTAATATGACTAATATGATTTTTTTTTAATGAGATACTGTATCGTCACATTAGGATTATGTTTGTGTTGATTTGAAGGCAACAGCTGTGCCAAGATTCTACTGTCAAAACCCAGAGGCCTCCTCCTCATACAACACAGTTGCCAGGAAATTGCACAATGGCTTCATTTTCCCAACAGAGACAGGTAAAACCACATATCATATCATTGTGTTTAATTTTCTCTATAGTATTTGATTGTCTGGATTCATCATGAGGGAAATAATGTTTTCATAAAATAGTGACATAGGTGTTAAAGGTGTAAGAATAAGTGTAACTGTAATAGTTAGCTAGCTATAGTGGGAGTAGCCATAGAAGTGTCATTCCCAGTGACACCTGGGCTTCCATATCTTTTTTTTTGTCATTGCTGTACTAAATCTGCCTTGTTATTACTGTATATAATTTCTCTGCTCCAGTTTAATTTAATAGGGCAAATATTTCTTCTCTGAACGTGATTATTCATGTGATCACTTGAGAGCTGCTATTAAATGTTGTTCCTGCATTTGGCTGTAATAGGAGCAATTCACTTGATAAATGTGTTTTTTGAATAAAACTTTGGGGTGTCATTCTTTTAAGTTTGAGGAAGTAAACAAATTTCACTTCTAACTAATCTCATTCCTTCCATCTGATGTACAGGTATCAGAAACTCTGAACGTCTGACATCCATCTCAGTGCCACCCTCATTCCTCCATCAGTCAAATAACACGGTGACCCAGAACATAGACAAGACTCCACTGGCTCTCCACACAGATAGATTCACCCTCCCGTTGGTTCACCATCCTTCAGACACAAGGACACCGCTCCCTCTAACAACGGAGACAATAAGAGCAGAGTGCCCCGTGACTCACTGCTGGAACCAGCAGGGGGTTTCTTTTACTTGGAGCCAGTTTCAAACAGATGAGAGGTTTCTGTTTGCCCAGCAGCCCTGGGATGTGAGTCCACACTAGCACCTGGACTAATTGTGACCATGTCTCTGAGTATGTTTAATGTTCTTTTGATCACTGAAATCTTTTTGTTCGGGTGCCGCTCATTGTCTGGGCTGGAGGGACAGATCCTGGCCAGCAGAGGGCGACAAAGGACTGAACTTACAACCTTGTCCCTGACACTTTTTTTTACATAAACTGCAGCTTCATTTATCACTTTTCTGTGAATCTGTTCTCTTGAAATGCCAGTAATAAGGAATAAGGAGTTAGAGAAGGTCATATCTTAAGTTTATTCAAAGTCTTTCATTGGTTCCATCAGACAACGTGGTGGGTTTTAAATCCACTGAGCTGACTTGTAAAGAAGACAAAGTTGATGCAGCTCTATAAGACATGAAGTGCTGAACAAAGCTGGACAGATAGGATGGTAATAAATATTTTTACTGATGTGAATTTCCAGAAAGTAAGGTGTTATGTGCCAAGGTGTGATGAAGCCAATAAACACAAGTTCTGCTTGAGAGAGTGTAGATTTTAGAGGGTACATTTAATGCTGATGGATAATGTTATAGATGCTCTACAGTATATCTGGTCAGTGATGTACTGTGATTGTAACATAAATCATAGCTCCATGGATCATTTAAGGTGACTGCTATAATAATATATGGATGTTATCTCTTTTATAGTCTTGGGCTTGCTGTGTGTTTGAATGCAGAAGGCGGTTCAGGGGCCCCTCCAAGACTTCTTTCCAGGGATGGCCAGTGGGAAAATCTATAAAAGTATAGCTTCAAAAAGTCTAAACATGATCTGATATCTGCTCCGCTCGGTATCAGTTTTTATGACTGCAACAGGGCAGAGGCATTGAATTCCTTCATATCCCTTTACTGCAGCGAGGAGACAGGAAGACTCTTGAGTTTCTCAATAACTGGTCAGCGGGGGAAAGGTTGGGATCAGAAGGCAAACAGCTTGGTCAGCAGCACGGAAGTGGCCTACTGGCAAAATGACCTGAAGCCACATAGGTAGATTACACCTCCACATGTGTGTTCCTATGTAAATCATCTGTGAGCCTTCTGAAGTGCTTTAATTACATTAATGAAACAGGAATATCATTTTCTCACATCTCACATAAATTGAGGCCAACTTGAATATCACTGATAGTGGTCGTGGTTACCAATGTTACCAATGGTGGTAGAAAATTACTAAGTAGTAGTAGAAGTAGTAATATTGAAGTACTGCTATACTTATGTAAAGTCTTTGAGTGGATGCATTTTACTGGAGTTTTCACATGCAAATGTAGGTTTTTACTCCACTACATTTATTTGACAGCAACAGGTACCACTTACTTTACAGATTAGGATTTTACATTAAAAAATCCTATGATTAGTTAATAAAATACAATAAATTTTTGTGTGGATTGTATCCATTATAAACCAGTGGTTCCCAGCCTTTTTGGTTTTAATCCCTGACAAAAAAAAGCAGTGTCTAATTGGGTCCACTTGTCTGTTAGCAGTTACATTAAAAAATGATTAAAGTTTTGTCATGGTTTCATAACTGTTCAGGGCTCAAAATGGGAAAATGATCTAATATTTCACAATATAGCTGATTAGAAAAAATACACAAAAAGTGAATACAGATTTGTCTTGCAGAACTTTTTTTTCCCTTCTTTTATAATGATCATCTCACGACCCTTGTGACCTTTTGGAGGAGGAGGACCCTTAAAATGGGAACGACTGGACCAAACCAGCTCCAGATTGACCCACCACAACAGTAAAATGTTGCTGACACATTTATGCATCAGTCTGACGGATCTAATAATATCATATATTACAATATATCACTCACAAGGGACATTTTTCTCCAGAATTAGTACTTCTGACACTTTATGGACATTTTACTAATGATACTTATGTAGGAGTTAGAGTGCAGGACTTTTACCTGAACTGTAATATTTCTGCTTCCAATGACAAAAAACTGTTTTTATCTCAATATAATAATTTGACACAAGCATTAATCTTACATTTGGAGCATTAACTATATCTTATCTCACGTTGAGCAACCAAAAGTTTCAGAGTTGCTGAAAAGATTATCCGAGTTCAACTGTATATCACTTAAGCCTGGGATGTCCAAATCTGTTATCCAAATGTTTCTTACGACATGTTGATATTTATGCTCTTCAGTGGTTCTATGGTTAACCTCTACTGCTTTCAACAACTTAAGAATATTTATCATACACTAGAATCTGTAGCTCGGAGTGATTTTGGGAGTAAACTGCCAAAAACTGGCTAAACAGTTTCTGAGTGTGTTGCAGGCATCATCCTTACACTATATTACACTAGGGAAAATGTCAAGAGAAAGGACCAGAGGTACAGGACATGACGACATGTGATGTCAAGTAGTTTATTAAAATAGGAATAATACAAAGGCTACAAAATTCAGAAAAGGTCATATAAACAAACTCACTAACACAAAATAGCAGCTGTTACATTTAAAGTTTACATTATACAAATATATAAACAGAATGATCATGAAGTAAAA
Organism: Seriola lalandi dorsalis; assembly: GCF_002814215.2. NCBI lineage: Eukaryota > Metazoa > Chordata > Actinopteri > Carangiformes > Carangidae > Seriola > Seriola lalandi. The sequence goes on along the minus strand of NW_019473839.1, from coordinate 1,168 downwards.
ATACTCAAGTATGATATTTACAAAAATTACAAATTGTCATTTACAGGCTATTTACATTAAGGTAAATTAAATAACAGTTACAACTCCATAAGAGCATGGTTGACAAGAAAACAGATCAATTTACAACACAGTTACATGATCTACCACATAAGTAAGAATATTTGGCGTTTGGTTTCATCTGTGTAATCAGTCAGTCGTCTGCAATGAAGCTTCCTTCCTTTAAATCGCTGCTTCATAGACCTTCACCTTGGCTGTAACCTGCGCGAGGCGATTAGATGATAGTTGGATATTGTTAATGTATGTACCATTTTCCATGTGATCTTCAGAACAGTCATCTTGGAGCTGAGAAGAGAATTTCACGCTCTAATTCTCTAGTAATGGCCACGCAAACAGGGCGCCACTAAAATACACTGCTGTCAGTGAATGGGAATCGCAGGGCCACAGGATCATCATTTATAATCTGACTATCTGCCTCATCGGAAGTTTTTCCCAGTTTAAGTACCAAAAGTGACCAACAGGAAGCCACGGATTTCATATCACCTGTAGTGGTTTGTTCCTCATTGAGTGGGCTTCATCGTAGCTAAAATAATTGTGCCTGAACTTGTGGTTTTTTCTTTGTTTTTTAAATAAACACATTCTTTTGCATCTTTGACTGTTTTTTTGTGTTTGTGTGTAAATTCCTGTTCAACTTTCACTTCCTTTTAAATGGTCCCCAAATAAACAAGCTTCAAATTTACCCCCGGGTAGAACAACACAAACTTAACATGATAGAAGCGACCTAAATTTAAGAAGTTTGACTGTCCGTGACATATTATTTTATGTTTCTGTGGCTTTCACCTGGGGGTCAAACATGCACCCAGACATTACGGGGTATTTAATTACTCTCAGAAGAAACAAAAACCAGGTACAACATCCAAATCTGGACTTTTCTGCAATGTCTTCTGCTAATTAAAAACAATAAATATAACTAACTACTGCTCACAAACTACCAGTCTCTTTAAATATTAAACATAATCAGAGGCAGGATGAAGCCAATCTGATATTACCAAGTGAACCAAAAATATTCCAGATCTATAAGACCTATAAAATCTTACAGCACGGCAGAAACATACTCAATAAATCTGCAGTTATGTACATAAGGAGTCACTTTCCATGAAATAAAAAAAAA
>NW_019473838.1:0-1862 GCF_002814215.2 Seriola lalandi dorsalis | reverse complement strand
GCCAAGGAAGTTGCTGACGATTCTATTAACAATTTAAAAATGGAAAATGAAATGCATTTTCTTCACCTTCAGTGTGCTCACTCATATCTAAACCTGGCCCAGCACGTCTCACATGTCAATGCATATTCATTTGCTACTGTTCGTGTAATGATCCAGTACTGCTGAAAATTCAATCACAATGACTTAAAAAACAAATTGGCCTCAGACTAGTTATCCTGTTGCTTTATTCATGCAAGCCATGCTCACTTTGATCAGTCAAAGAAATAGTTTGACTGAGGATTTTTGGCAGCAACTTATCATTTTTGTACATAAAATTTAGCATCTGTTTATAGATTTTTCTTCTTTGTTCTTTTCTTTATGGGTGCACTCATGCTCGTCCAAATCTGCTCCCTCTCATTAGCCAAGAGTTTCATGCGAGAAGCCTTGCAGGGACTTGCAGTCATTTGCTTTGTGTGTAAAATTCTACATCTGTTCATGGATTTGTCATGTAATTCTGGAATATGAGCCAGAAGGGGCTTTTTCTTGTCTTTCACTTCAACCTTCTTGGTGCGGGAGATTTATTCAGTCATTTTCAAGTTTCCCAATGTAAAAATGGACAAGATAACATTAATGTCTCCTGATCCTGTACTCCTCTCCTCAGCCATTTGAAGGGACAGATCTGGGGAAGGAACCAGCCAGAAGGGTGTCATGGTGAATTTTCCAGGACTGGGCTCGGGGCCAAGCTCTTCCTCAGATGTGACAGTTCTGGGCTTCAGTCTGGAAAAGCCTGCTGTTGCCATTCTTGCCGTATCACCTGGACAGTAATGATGTTACCATAGCAGGAAGACATGAAAACCAGGCTTTGGAAAAGGGAATGTGAACTCCAGCAAATGCTTGGAGAAGGAAAATAGGCCTTTGGATCAATAAAAATAATTAACATGAATAAGCACGCCCATCCACATGCACCTTTTGACTGTGTTTTGTTCTTTTATTTTGATTCACGCCAATTAATATATTGCAGAGGTAGTTTGCTGACAACATGATGGCTGCTCAGTCACCCCTTACTTCAATTCGATGGTATATCAGTATGGACTGTTTATTGACTATCTATAGTGGCTTGTAGCAGTTTGCGTACAATTTGTTAATACCATCATCTGTGACATCCCATGGCTGATCCTGCATAATGACATTATGGCTGTGTATAATTTCCTCTCACCACAGTTCATGCAGCTATTAACCAGATTTTTCCTACTGGGCATTGAGCTTCTCTGGTCCGCAAGGCAGCAACAGTCTGTAGTCCTGTCTGCTGCAGGGGCTGATTTACTTCTCCTGGGAACTCAGAAGGGAGAAGGAAACAAATGGACTGGACAGCAATAAAAGGAGACAGGGGACAAATTAGACTGTAGTACTGTAGAAGTATGTAGGGACATACACAGAGGTGAGTGGGCAAAAAGGAAGTGAAATCAACAAAAGATATTCCAGGTTACAGTGAGGAAGACTTAATAGGATAGAGGAGAGAAGGAATTGTGAAAAGGTGCATGGAGAGTTAAATTAGGAGAAAGAGAGGAAGATGGACAAAGCATGTCCAATACAAGATACGCTCAAGCAAGTGTGAGTAGGTGAGAAAACGAGGGGGGAGAGAGAGAGAGAGGAGCAATTAGGCAAACTTGTGAAAACGGTGAATGAATTTGAGATGAACCACCATTTTTCTTGCTTTCTCCCCTCGCTCTCTTTACAGTATATCTGCTCCCTTATTCTTCTCTCCTTCCCCACTGCCATTGTCCCCCACCCACCCCCCGCCCCAAGCCCTGCTCTCTGGCAGAGTGCTCAGAGAACACAGTCCTCCTCTGTCAGGCCCCCACACCCCGTCTTCTGCTTCACAG
>NW_019473837.1:0-1962 GCF_002814215.2 Seriola lalandi dorsalis | reverse complement strand
CACCACCTGCTTGCTCCAGGTGGACAGGTGAAAGAGCAGAGAGCATCAAGATGGTTAGAGGAGGAAACATCAGAGAGACTCAGCCACATGTTTGAGCCTCAGTCAGACCCAGACTCAGACTCAGATGAGGAGTCTGTTGAGACCAGAACCAGAGACTAGCAGACTTATCAGAACGGTTAGCGCAGTTAGCATCTTTTATTTGTTTATGTTGTTTGTTAGCTTCTCTCTCTCTCTCTGTACTGACACAGTTTCAGGTTTATTTAGCCCCGCCCCCTCGTCCCCACCAGTTGACAGGATTGGTTCCTCAGGTCTGTGACATATGAAACCCTGGCTGTCTGTATTATATAAAAACACCATATGGATGTTAACAAGGTTACACTTGATTTTTTAATGTGCACAGTGTAGAATAATGAGATTACAACCCGGTCAAATATGAGCTACATTTGATAAATGTTGTAAAAATCAATACGTACCTTGGTCACCAAGGGTTGGAACTTTGGTTTTTTGGCTGGCTGGATGGATTCTCTGATGTCTGACAAAACTGGAGAGAAATGAAGTGATCACTGAGCAGCAGCAGTGCGCACACAGGTTGTTAGTCTGAATAGTCTGTGATTGTTAACAGTAGAGCTGGGTATCGATCACTCGACAGAGCTGGAACACGGCTGCCTCTAATCCTTTTTTATGTAGCAAAATAAGCCAAACTGCTTAATGCATCACTATTACAACAACAACTTTACCCAAATAAAATCAGCCCTAAAGCTAAATAACTGATACCCAGCCCCAGCCGATGGTTCAAACAAACTGAAACACGAAATGCAATAAATCCAAAATACTCACAGGAGAGATCTCTCTTCACCGTGTTCTTTTTCCGTCTAATGGGGAATTCGTCAATTTTCAGCTCCCCCTCGTCTGAGACATACTCGTACTCATCTCTCACTGGCTTGGTTTTGTCTTCTTTTAGGTTTTGTAATGAACCAAAAACACTTGAGTTGGTCTGAGGTTTCAGCGTCTTGGAGCTGAAGAGGAAACCATAGGACAATGAGGGGAGTGATGGGAGGTTCAGCCAGGCACTCACAGTGAGAAGTCCTTGAATTAGCTCTAATGGATACAGCGCTGATAGCCACATAGCTCTATAATCACCGTTATACACCACATGAGAAGGTTCACATGCTCCTCTCTCCAAAGACCTTTCATGAAACGTTTATATGGCAATCACAGCCATTCCATACATACCCGAGCATTTTCTTGTGAGACACAGTAAAGCTGAATTTGTCTTTATTGCTTGACAGAGGTGTTCTGTCAAATTTGCACTCCTCCTCCATTTTTAGCAGGGAATCTGGTTTACTGTTCTGTAAAGAGAAGAAGGAATCAATGTCAAACAAGAAGCGAGGTCAGTGAAATCCCCGTGATGTTAAAGGTAGACGCCATCACTGATCATCACTGATAATATGAGTGTCGGCTTTTTATGTGACTAGAATCAAAGATCCAAGTGTAAAACATCATTCAGCAGCTGCACTAACCACTTTTCTTCAGACTACAAATGTCTCCAATGATTGAGTGTAATGTAGAGCTGCACCAAAAGCAAAAAAAATCATATTGCGATTATTTTGGCAGATATTTGTGATTTCAGTTGGAATGGTTGTTTTTGCATTTTCATTTTCAATGAAAAAAATGAAGAAATGATGATAGTGTGATTTTTGCTGGTTCTTGTACCAGACAAACATGTTCTTTTACGTCTGGAGAATATGATTTGTGGCTCAGGGCGTCTCTGTAGCAACACAACACTTATGGTGCTAACAATGAACAACAATGTGACACATTTGACCTTTATCAAAAATAAATTGCAGGTCCTGTGATTTGGATATTGCACTTGGCCACGTTGCGATTATTCGATTATATTTGGATTCATCCTGCAGCCCTAGTGTAATGTAAAAAGGAGCGAATGTGTTGATGAACCCGAGA
>NW_019473836.1:0-1863 GCF_002814215.2 Seriola lalandi dorsalis | reverse complement strand
AAAAAAAAAACAGTACTACAGTTACCGTTACTATAGTTACTCTCCTCTCCTCGATAGGCATGTGCACGTGGACACTTGGTGAGAAACGAAGTGCGACGTGCACGAAAAGACTTTGAAGACATCGTGAAAGAGATTGATGGAGGCTTGACCCATCTACAGTGGAGGGACTCGGTTATCCCCATCCCGCACTTCACAGACACCGTAGGTAACTGGAACTGTTATAAGAGTGGCTTGTAATGAGCTTTTCGATACTTTATTCATGTTGTTTTTTTGCTCACGCATAATTAGGATGGCCCGTTTCTACGACCCAGCAGCGCTGCCAGCAAAACTTCAGATCCAGGGCTAGATGTCAGTGCGAGTCCCCAGAGCCCAGCAGCAGCAGCAGCCTTAAGGCAGGAGAGAGGGGGAGATCATGATCTCTTTCCACAGAAGATAGCAGCTGAGAGAGATGATTCAGGAACGAAAGGCCAAGACCGTCTTCCCAGGGACTGTTTCCCTAGCAGCCATACTGGAGGGGATGGGGAGGGCCAGAGACAGAGGGGTGTGAGGGACAAGGAGGGAGATAAAGATGGGGGGATCATGGAGAGCACAGGAGACTCCACCACCGTCTGGAGCAGTTTGGAGCTAGACATGAACTACAATCACTCTCACCAGGGTGAGAGATGTGCACATAATACCAGTGACGCAAGTGATACTTACTCATCTTATGCTTCAAAGTGTTTTAAAAGTTTTGAAAGTAGAAAACCTTCCATTTATTTGGCTTATCTGTCACTACTTAGTATCTGTCACAAGATTGCATCTTGTACCTCCTTGTTTTCACAATCAATTAAGCCTATAAAATATCATAAAATGTGTGAGGAAAAAGCCTATCTCAACAATCCTGAACTCAAAGATACACAATTTACAAATACATGAAAGAGAAAAACCCAATATTTCTTTTTTAGAAGCTAGAAAAAGTGAGAGCATTTTTCTGTGATTAATAAATTTACTAGTTAAACAGTTGCTAAAAAATATGTACTGACTAATCAATCAGTTGTTTCAGCACTGATCTTGTGTAAGCACTGCAAAAAATATCCATCACAAAATGACATGTTTACTATGAAATATATAAGTCAGTGACCTCTGTCAAAACAATTTCATGGCTTCAAGAAAATTGTCCAAACAGAGAGAATTCTCCACTAGTCAGAGTGTTTGACCACACTGGGAGGTTTTCACTGGTTTAAAAGGGGGGAGGGGGTTGATCATCAGTAGTAATTTTATGATGCACATAAAGTGGACTTCTATTTCACATGTCTGGTTTGACTCATATCTGGTGCAGTGAAAAAACCTTATCAGTCATTTCAGATTTGCTATATCCCCTCCAGGTCCCCGGCAGTACTGCTTGGCTAAGGAGGTGCCCCATACACCAGAGGCCTTGCGTCTCCATAGAAACACCCTGACCATGGAGCTGGTTTGGCTACAACAGGCCATAGACAGCAGGAAAAAGGTAAGTTGGAGAAAGGAAGAGATGTAGTGTTTCCTTATGTTTATTCAGCAGTAGCAGTATCCTGCTGTAAGGAAATTGCTTCTGCTGCAAGCCAGAATTCCATTTACTGACCTCGATAACAAATCAGTACAACAGGTCCAAGAAGTAGCATTTCTCACAGAAAAAAATACCTGCATTGTATCAGTATCAGAGTAATAACCATTGCCAGAAGCTACATATTGACTACAATCAACATGGTCAGAAAGCTGCAACGTAGCCAACTTCTAAACATGGATCCTGAAGCTATCTACATGGTTCAATCTGCTTCTCCAGTCTTTGCATTAAGTACATAAATCTCTTAAGGCTGTGTGTTAGCATGTTCAACTGCCTGCATCCTT
>NW_019473835.1:0-1863 GCF_002814215.2 Seriola lalandi dorsalis | reverse complement strand
ACAACTTAAAGTTCTTGTTTTGGCTGCCCTCCTGCTAATGACGTTTATAAAAACTGTCACGTAATTAAAGATGTCAGCAGATATGTTGGGTTCATTGCCTTGCTGCCTGTTTTGTCAAAGGTAACACAGACCTTGTTCAGTTTCCTCTCAACAATAACTCACATTAACTCTCTCAGATGGATGCTGATAACGACTTGATCGGAGACCCCTGCGACACCAACAAGGACAGGTATCGTGTGACCTAATCAGTCACATCACAAATACAATAGTTCTCTGTGTCGTACTGGAAATCAAAAACTTTCACACGACAATAAAATCAAACTCTCGTCTATCCAGTGACGGTGATGGTCACCAAGACTCTCGGGACAACTGCCCAGCTGTCATCAACAGCTCTCAGCTCGACACCGACAAAGACGGCAAGGGTGACGAGTGTGACGATGATGATGACAATGACGGCATCCCAGACCTGCTGCCGCCCGGTCCCGATAACTGCCGTCTGATCCCCAACCCTCTGCAGGAGGACTCTGACGGTGGGCAGCACTCCTGACATATCAAAGGAGAAATTCCTGTCATTTTCTTAAACAACAAATAAAGAAAAAGTTTTCTTCTTAAGTCAGTCAACGACTGCTCTTTAATTTATCTCCTCAGGCAATGGTATAGGTAATGTCTGTGAGACGGATTTTGACAACGACACTATCATCGACACCATCGATGTTTGTCCAGAAAATGCTGAAGTCACCCTCACTGACTTCAGGGAGTACCAGACTGTCGTTTTAGATCCGGAGGGAGATGCACAGATTGACCCCAACTGGGTGGTGCTGAACCAGGTTAAGTCATTGTTTTTTCCTTTTGTTGTTGTATTTCTTGTGTCCCAAAACACTTCTTCTAATCTGATTAAATCTTAAATCCATGGTTTTTTTTTAATCTTGCAGGGAAGAGAGATTGTCCAGACGATGAACAGTGATCCTGGGTTGGCTGTTGGTAAGTGCATCATATCAGCTGTTTAAAGGAATACTTTGACATTTTGGGAAAGTAGCTCATTAGGCTTCTTGCAAAGAATTAGATGAGAAGACTGACACCTCTCTCATGAGTGCACGGTGAATATGAAGCTACCACCACCAGCTTAACTTCAATCTTTCTATAAAGATCAAAGTATCCATAAATTTCACTTTGTGCTTTAAAACTGTAGCTGGTCCGTTACCATATCTAGTCATACATGTGTGCAACATTTTCCCCCACAGGTTACACTGCTTTCAGCGGCGTGGATTTTGAAGGGACCTTTCATGTAAATACGGTAACGGACGACGACTACGCAGGATTTATCTTCGGCTACCAGGACAGCTCCAGTTTCTACGTGGTGATGTGGAAGCAGGTGGAGCAGATCTACTGGCAGGCAAACCCATTCAGAGCTGTGGCAGAACCTGGCATCCAACTGAAGGTAGTGTGCTGCTCCGCCAATAAGAAAAGAAATAATATTGTCACATTTTAGATTTTTAAATGGCTTTCTTATGCTTGTGACTGATCTCTAAAGCACTATTAAACTGATTTATAAAGCCATTAAAATTACAGCTTATAAAACCTTTATAAATGGTGCTTTGGTGCCGAAATATCAGCATTTCTCAGGAACAGAGGAGGAAGACATAACCTGTTTGTTTGGGGTAAACCTCAGTGGCCAGCTATTAGCCAGTGGCCTTGTGTACATTTACTTCTTGCTTGTGTCTTTATGTTGACAATACTCCATTCTTCCTCAAGATATGCATAAACACCCAAGAGCTGCCATGACAAGCTTAATGATCTGCTGCAATCAAAGGGCCAAAGACATCAGTTGGTCCAGAGACTCAGACTTTGTCATTTGTGGTTTCC
>NW_019473834.1:0-1864 GCF_002814215.2 Seriola lalandi dorsalis | reverse complement strand
CAAGAAAAAAACGAAGATGGCGAAGAGAGCGGTTAACTGCTTTGGAAGCTGCATTAAAACAACTACGTGTAAATGTGTTTGAGACAATCTTAATGAAAGGTGCAGCGTTGTTGTTTCTTTCAGCTCATTGATGCTGCAGCTCGAAGGCGCCAAAGTCAGACATTTTCAAATTCTTCATGCTGCGGCTTTAATGAAAACATTAAAATCGGATCATTTTCATGACAGAAAGTCCAGAAAAAGTGCAATAATTTGGGGGGGCAGGAGCACAGCATAAATAATAAAGTCGTTCCCTCTCTGGTCCCCAAAACCAAAGTCTGAAAACTAAATTGCATTTAAAGTGAAATCATGACAGTGAACTGAAGGTCACTCGAGGTCAAAACGACAAACAAAAGAATCTTTCTCCTCAAAAAGTGCCAATTAATCCCGAGGTGAAACTACGAACAACAGACAAACAAAAAGACGCCGCAGATTCAAGAAGAACAGTGAGAAAATGGTGAAAAAGAAAATGGACAACTACTCCATTTAAAGAATTCACAGAAATACTCACAGCAACAAGGCCAGCAGGTTCAACTGTCACACGTCAGATACAAACAGTGACTAAGAGAGAAAAAGGTTTGGAGGCCGAAGCTTTCAGAAAGCTGTTCCTGCACTCCTGGGAACATAGGACACTTTAAAACCAATCAGTTTTTACAGAGCGTTCCCTGAACGCATCACTGTGAGAGCAATGGGAGCGAACCTGAACTCAAACACTGAAGTTATTGCCTGTTAAAACCAAAACAATGAGACTGAAGATGCTAAACATCTGCAGAGGCGAGCGGAGCCGGGTGATAACGGGAAAATGAAAAGCGACACCTTTCACATTACACTGTCTTTAGATCCGTCGTCACATAAAACTATTGATTAGTGCGGCTTTTAAAAACAGCTGTAACAGGCAGTGTGAGTGTTTCATCAATATTTAATATCACATTTTTATGAATCCACAGGGGCCTGTTAGTGAGAGTGTGTGAGAGTTTATTACAGGAACATATTTGCTCTGTTTTACGACAACTTGACAAATAATTTAATCTGTTCCCAGAAGGAAGTGCTCACCTTGGCGTGTTTGTAGAGGTCCACGCAGGTTTCGGTGGTGATGTTCTTGGAGCAGATGATCTCACAGTGTCTCTGAAGGGCCTCTAGTTGGAAGAATTTGGCTGCAGACAGGAGCTGCGGGGGAACAGTACAGCCGCACAGAATGAGGCACAGGACTCGGGATTAGAAACGCTAATACCAGCGCTGTCGCTCAGCAGGCGTCGGTTAAGTCTGTCTTACCTCCATAACTTCAGTGTTGCGTATGTGCAACGACTCGGTGCCTCCACAGTACAGATACTGCATGACCAGCTGAAACACAACACAACAGGCTTCAGTCTGTATCATAATCTACATTTCTTTTAGTTTTGTAATGTTACTAATCTTTACTGTTTTGGTTGTGGGAGTTTTTCTGAATCCAAATTTAATTAATATAAAGGAAATTAACTTGAAATGACTCATTTAGATTTAATACATTTCAGGTTTGGCTCAGGAACATTTACTTAAAGTAATAAAAACATCCCGAACTCGTCACTAGTATCGACAAATAAAAGGTTAAGATATTGATGTTTAGATACTGATTCCAGAGCTCATCAATACTCACTCACAGAAAGTTAATTATTCTGTTATTAATCATTAGGTGAGTCACCTTGGATCCTATTTAACGATTTCCTGACACACCGCAGTTTAAACTACTGATTGGAAAATAACCAACAGATCAATTGATGATAAAAACCAATAATCAGTAGATGGCAGTAGATAAATCCAACCAGGCTGATGTAGCTGACACCTGTAGCTC
>NW_019473833.1:0-1864 GCF_002814215.2 Seriola lalandi dorsalis | reverse complement strand
GAAGTAGTTGAAAAGTACTTCATAAATAAATTAATTTCCTGATTTTATACGACACAAAACCAGGAAAAAAGACATTCAACAAATTGAATGTGTAAGCCCAGTCATCATCATCATTGTTGCACCATTAACCTCTTTTGCTCCACACTGGTTAATATGGCATGCTTAAAATAAAAAGATAACTTCTGATGTTTTTATCTGTATGATCCTACAAGGAATGTAACCTGTGGAGTTTCTTGGGAAAGTGTCAATGACACAGTGCAATAAGGGATTTAGTTCAGTGACACAGAACAGTTTAGTCTTCGTACAGTAAAACATAGAACACATACAAGGTGTTAAACATGAAGTATAAACTATTTTTGTAGCATATCTCAGACAAAAAAGTTTGGCTGTGAAATGCTTACCTGTTTCTCTTTGTATTACAACTGTCAGTGTTGCAAGACAATCACAGCAATTATGGATATAATGATTCTGACTTCTCTGTATTTGAGTTGATGAGCTGACATAGAGAAAAAGAGGAGAAATTACATACTGTAAGAGACACTACTTATTCCAAGGAACTTGTTGTTACTTTTCTGATTAAGTAAAATCTGACAATAAATCTATCTATAATGTATCATTCAGTGTGTTCAGTGTGGACATTTATTTGCACAGATTGCCATATAATAGCATTATTATAATGTAAGCCTATTCACATTCTGAATATTTATCTATATGCGATCCACAATTGAAATCAATATCTTACTGCCTGTCAAAATTTCATAATAATATATTTCTCTTCAGCTCACATTGTTTTTCGTAAGTCATGCATACTGTGAAGGAACCACAGTCTGTTGGTGGACTCTGTGGAGGATTGCAGAGTTTGTAAGACTCCTTGGCACAACAGACGCCTTCAAATGTGTAAGTGATAGTTTCACCACCCACATGGACACTTCAGATCCTTTATTTTTTTTCAGAGTGAGTGTACCCACTGAAGAAAAGAGAAATTCAGCATTCCTGAGCAGTGGCTTGCTAAGAAATGCAGGAATGTGAGGAACACCATCAAAAGGCTGAGCCCACGAGAAAACAAAGTGAGATGAATATTTCTTTGCCAGAGGCATGTTCAGTTAGAATAAACTGCCAGCTGCAGTATCCTATTAGACTCAGTGAAGCTGTCGATTCACTCCCAGACACTGCTTTCTGACCCACTTCACCTTTCAATGATTTCAAACCCTTTAATTGACGTTTGCAAAGACAAGGTCCCCCTCAATCTTCCTCAAACGTCCAGCAGCAGCGCGCCCCTCTGCTGGCCACCTGCCCCTCATCCCAGAGACAGACAGCAAAACTCTCAGCAAAGAGGGGACTGGACACCCCTGCTGAAAGATTCAGATTTGCAGTGACCAGCTGGCAGCCTGAGTTCCATGTCTATCCATCTTTAAGGGTAATCTGCAGACCTCACTGTCAACTGTTTTCACTGGGGCCATGTCTGTGATGCTTAGTTTTTAATGACACCCGTTCACAGTGAGATCTGTGGATTATTCAGAGTAACCAGGACATGGTCTCCAGACATTGCTGATGAGTTTTTAAATTCAAATTTGGATGCCTTCTCCCTTTTCCCCTTTAATTCTTTTGGGGAAACAGACATGCTGCCCTCCCATGTCAGTTTAACAGAATAATGAGACTACAGCCATGCTAGTAAAGGCAATACTGCAACACATTGAGCTGAAGGTCAATGCTAAAATGCTCATAGTGCCAATGGTAACATGCAATGTTTAGCTGGTATAAATTTTACCATGTTCATTGAACTATTTTAAAGTGTTAGCATGCTAATTTGCATGGTACTGAACACACAACTGAGGCTTATGGGAAGGTCATTTTGGGTGACCTG
>NW_019473832.1:0-1865 GCF_002814215.2 Seriola lalandi dorsalis | reverse complement strand
AAAAAAAAATATACCATGAAAAGACCAAAACAAATAATGAATTGACCTGACCAACAAACATTATGTGTGTAGCCAAAGCCACTATATATATATCTATATATGTTTTTAGCAATTGGACCCATGTCTTCCCTCATAATCAACCTGAAATGGTAAGGACCAACTTCTCTGCTGTGTGGACCAACCTTACAAATTGAAAGGTGGGTTTGGGGTGATATGGGGAGCCTAAAATACTTTGCACAGATAGAATCAAGAGAGTTAGAGCTTTCAAAAAATGTATAATTTGTCAAGGTTGTGTGAAAATGAGTCCGGTACAAACCAAAACAAACCTAAAGTGCTGCCAAGACCAAAGTGTCCTACGGGTGAGACAGGTGAGTCTATTTTAAGAGGTTTACTTGTTTTGTATTGTATTTAAATGACTCCCTGTGTTTTAGTCACCCCCCAAAAAGAACAGAAAATAGCTAAATCTATGATTATGGGTGCATTAATGGATTTAACTATTTTCCTGCACGATAAATATACTGGAACGACTTAAGGATCCCTGTGTTTACATGCACAACTCAAATCAGGCGCTCCATGAGCTAACACCACCATTGTTGTAATTTTTACCTCAACATGAATTCCTCAGGATAAAAGCAGCCACTACTTGTTCTTTTCCTCCTGTGAAAGGAGGAATCACACAAGGCGGCAGAACACACTGGACTTTAAAGGCAGGCAGGGTGTTAAATGGCCTGACTCATTCGTTCAAGGAGTAAATCCAGGGGGAAATATCACAACGATGACAGATGTAGTGATGATCAAAGCACAGCAACACTCAGCAGACATAAAATTCAATTGCTTTTCTAAGTAAGAGAACGTGATGAAGCACAAAGCTCTTGAGATAGATTTTTGCACATAAAACCCAGAGAGGCAGGCCAATCAAATTTACAATAGCGAGTCTACAACGTGTCAACAGTCAAAGTGCTCTTCATAAAACAGAGAGCAAACACAGCATCTTTCTCATGATGTTTGCCTTTTACAACAGAGCGCTGTGCAGATTCTGACAGAGATCCATATGCATGCTGTTATATCTCAAAACAGTTTCCAGCTCGCTCCAGTTTATCTCAGCTTAAAGGAAATGAAGCAAATAGCATTTATCCTGCTATCTCAGCTGTGTATCTCCTCGCATGTAATCCACTTCCTGAGATCGGATGTGGTCCTGTGTTCATAGCGAGGTGAAATCAATAGGCAGCCATCGTCCTCACAGCAAGCTCAAGATGAGATCTGGCCTGCTGGAGGGGACTGGAGAGGATTCTGGGAAGAGACTTCTAGATGGGTTTGGGCAATTAAACAAACGGCACATTCAATGATACATGACATGTTTGTCCAAGTGGAAAGTATCCCTGCCTGTGTGTGCTTTACATTTAAGTGGTGACCTCTCTGTCTGTCTTTCTCTTACACACACACACACACACACACACATACACACACACACACACAAAACACCTCAAGGCAGATAACATAGCCGCACCACTGCAGTGCACTAACAACCTCCTTCTCCTGCCTGGAGACCCGTCAGACACACTGTCCATGTCACTGCCAATCAAACGAGGATCCGTCTGCAAGCGCTCTCGTCACTCCTCCTCATCCTCTGGACTCTCTGCGTGTCAATAACTCTGCTGAAACACAGCCCGTCATGGTTTGTCAATCAGAATCCAATTTGAAACCTTAATTACTCCGTAGGCGCCGCAGGTAATGAAGCGACATTAGACACCAATATAAATAACTCACCCCTGTCAAGCCTGACACTGACACGCATAACTGTGACTTGCATTCTGCCAGATGTGGCCTTTTGTCTCTGATTACGAGTCTGCGGGTCGGGTGGTGAT
>NW_019473831.1:0-1865 GCF_002814215.2 Seriola lalandi dorsalis | reverse complement strand
AGTGTGACAGCACCAATGTGGGGGATAGTCACCATGCATCTTTAGCAGCATATCGGATCGAGGGCTGGCTGAACCACCTGTAAAATTTTCCTCATATGGAGGAGACCCCGGGGGGCCATGACTGGCTGACATCATGCCCAGCAGGTGCATCATAGATAATGCTGTGACCACTGTGCAGGCAGGAATGTGTGACAAACAAGCCCCTTGACGCCTCTGGAGGATGTGCATGGGGCCAGAAAATGACCATAGGGTAAACAACTGTACTGAAACTGGACCCCTCTGACAGAGAAATTCTGGAATCTCTTGTGTCTGGAAATGATGGGGACATAGAAATATGCGTCTTTAAGGTCGATACAAATTAACCATTTGCTGGAGTGGACGTATTCCAGTACCTGCTTGATGGTGAGCATGTGGAACGGCTTCGGGAGTTGTAGAGTAGGAGACTTTGTTGGCAGTGGGATATTCTTCTGACCAGCCACTGACTTAATGATGTCAGGAAAGTCTAGGAGAAGCACCCCAAAGGCCAGCAGATGGCTGGTAGGTGGAGGCGGAGAAGCGACTCCCTGCAGCAACGGACGGTGGCAAGTCAAAGAGCTCTTGTCCTAAATCGTCCTCACCCTCCAAGCCAGGGTATCCAGGATGTCCAGCGCCTGGAGCTAGCATGCTTCACCCAGCTGTCAGCATCATCGTCCTCCCTGAGTGCTGCAAAGGCATTTGCTCGCAGCTGCTTCTGCGCCACGGGCAAATGTGGCGCATGAGGCACAGGGAGTGAAAGAATGTACCAAGCCAGGCATGACTCGCAGCTGGTGTGGCGATCGAAGTCCATGATGTAACCAGTGTGGCAGGAGGGGCAGAGATGGACACCATAGGCAGAACACTAGGAATTCATTTTTAATCTTCAATCAGGTCACTGCATTAAGCACACTAAAGAAAAATAGGGAGCAGAGCTCAGGTCATGCAGGTGTTATATGCCGTAGATGCAGACCTGATTGGGTCCCAATACTCAGCACAGGGCATGAAAGAAGATCTTCACCTCTGCGTATGCGTGAGAGATAAACCCAATAGTGACAGCTTTTAGAGGGTGAGGCCAATACAAAATAGAACCCAGGAGACCAGCAGTTTGAGAAATATGCCCGTCTGACACCAACAAAGGTCACTGTCACTGAGATAACATTTTTAGCCCAGTCCATTTGATGTGAACATTAAAGTGATAGTTTGGATTTTTTGTTGTGGTGTTGTGTAAGCCATAAATACATAGTCAGTGTACTACCTGCAGTAGATTCAGACTGGTGCACTAAGTGCCCTTAGAGAAGAAGCCAGGAGTAGCGAAAATTTGGAACTACATTTTCTCAACCATTGAGCTACCATGTTACTCTGCACAAGCGCACTTACACTTAGCCCTGTCTGACTCAAACAGCCGATCTGTGGCGTAATATAGTGTGCACTGTAGTTGCACTTATACATAGTAATACAGTAGTTCAATAGTTTAGAAACTGTACTTTCACAGCAAAGGGTTATGTACAATACAAATAAACATGAAAACACAGCAAAACAGAACAACAACCAACAATTCAACAAATACACAACAGTTAAGACAATAAGTACACAACAAAGTGTTCCAAATAAAGTTCTAGGTGAGTGTATGTCAGCTGCAGTAAAGACTAACTATCCCCAGTGTGGTCCAAAAGTCTGAAATCACTTTCCCATTCAATGTAAGAATCATTCTTAATATGTTATATTGTTTTAAATATGATGTTGATCTTATAGTTTGTGGTTATTGACTGATTGTCAATTTTCTTGAGTGTGTGTCCACATTACACTGACTCAGACATGCCCCTTTGTACCCATTCCTGTTTGACACAATG
>NW_019473830.1:0-1866 GCF_002814215.2 Seriola lalandi dorsalis | reverse complement strand
AATATCTAAATATAGCAGGTTTTTAATGACGCGATCTGTACGATTCATCTGAGAAATAGATCACATGCCAAAGTGAGATCGTCCGAGATATAAGATTGTCAGATCGCCCACCCCTCCTCACATTTACCACAAGCAAAAAATAAATAAATAAATAAATAAAAATGGTGGTCAATTCAAAAAGAGCATTTCAAAACTTTCATCAACAAACTGTGCCCATTAAAAGTTGACACTGATAAATCATTCCCATAATATGAAGGTCTGTTTTGTGCCAAAATATATAACTGAATATCAGTGGATCTGATCACATATGTTTCTGTGGTGATACATTACTGTGTTCACACATTTCACTGTAGTTGCACATTGTGTTTTTTGAAGTGCGACAGGTTGTTAATGGGGGTGCTGTTTGTCAAAATGTCACACGTATACTGTTGATGTTGTAGCACATTAGAAAGTGGCATTGGCACGTAAGTGATGTCACTGTTTAATGTTTCTGTTGTTGTTCGACAAGGAGCAAAATGCAAATGACAGAAGTGATGTACAAACTCAGACAGACTCAGTGAACTGCTGGAGATGACAGAGGAAACGACAGCTCATGGCCGCCCAGTTTGAAGAGCAGGTTCTGTGAGAGCAGCAGCAGAAGGATGTAAACAAGTTTTTTAACAGCAAGAAAATGGAGACAAAAAAAACAAGCTGTAAAATCCTTAAACCTGTTCCATGAGCAAATCATTCTACTTTTTTTTCTTGAAAAATGACCTTTCATGGTTATAAATTTATCAGTTTTCTACTGATCCAACAAAAAGCTGTTGTTTACCAGAGAGGATGTTCTCCTTGGTGAATTACAGCATTTCTTCTCGAATGAAGAGGTAATACAGCAATTAGCCTTAACATTTAACACGGTCAGGATAATAACTTATCTGAAGAGCAGATATGGATACTGATAAAGTTAATCAACATGGGGAAAGTAAGTTTTCTTCACAGACAGCCAACTATGAATAGTGTCATTCTCCCCTGGTATGTAAGTCAAATCAAATATGGATGAGTTAATGGTTCATATGCAACATTAATTTGCTTAAAGAGCAAACAAGAGGTAGCGCCTTGGATCCACACCAGAGGCTGCTATTGCACACAATTCTACACACCATTTTATTTTCTGTGTATAATTTCAATCATTTCTCCTGTAGCAGTTAAAAGAGGACACACATTTATTTAAATTATTTAAAAATGTAAAATGCAAAATATCCAAAGATGTTCATATTGTGTCTGTCTCTTGCAAATGTGTTTGACCTTTTCAAGTGGTTCAAACAATTCATTCATTCATTCATTCATTCATTCATTCATGAAGGTTCAAACAATCCAAATATTATATATGTTGGTAACTGATCAGTGTGTTTGCATGGTGACTGTAATCGTCTGGGATTTGTAGCAACTCTATTTAACTTTAAGATGAACAATTTTCTTTGGTGATTATTCTTCCTCAAGGCAAACTTTACATTTTCACCTGATCCCTCGCACAGCATCAGTGAAGTGTCGCTGGAGCTGATGGAAACTCTTACTGTCTTGCACAAGGACACTTCAGCAGAGAGGCTGCTTTCCCCTTCCAACTAAAGCAAGGTTGTCTTATTCACTTGTTCCTCCTAGATGAGAGCTTTTCTTTGGAGCGTCAGTGAAATAGATGTTTCCACTGCGGAAACAGTGTGGGTCTCCCAATAATCGCCCAATGATGTACCATGTATGTATGTATGTATGTACAGAGCAAGTGCTGTATTTGTGTGTGAATGGGTGAATGTGACATGTAGTGTAAAGTGCTTTGAGTGGTTATTAAGACTAGAAAGGCGAGATATATATATATATATATATATATATATA
>NW_019473829.1:0-1967 GCF_002814215.2 Seriola lalandi dorsalis | reverse complement strand
GCCACCTCTGGTAAAATCGCCTGAATCCTCAGTTGAGGGGAACATGCAATTCTACCCCCGGTTGTATAATGGCCTATGTCAAAAGTGTGACTCTTTTGTTGAGTTTTTTGTGTTTCCTGAAAAACCTGAAAAAATGACTTAGGCCATTATTTTAAGAGGGTGTCGATATGCTCTTATCCCCAGATCCTGATGTATATCTTTATATTGTTTTCCTATTCAGTAGAGGCTCAGCATAGCACCCTCGCTGGATTTGGTTTAACATTTGGGCTCCATGTGGCCTGTTCTTCTCAAGGGCAGCAGGACAGATTAACACACATACAGACACACACACACACAAACTGCCTGATTGTGATAATCCCTCAACCAAGTTCACATTACATACTTATTGCCTCTCCACTACAACATGATCCAAGATGTGTAAGATACACAGTATAAAACAGAAGCATTATGAGGATTTGTGTGAATTTTAGTTACTGCATTAATGGTTGCTGATGTTTCTTCAGGTAATACATTTTCAGGATCTGTAAAACCAAACATACAACCGAAAGTAAATGTTCTCTTTAAAGTATTTTAAAGTGTGCCAAAACAATGACAACTGCTCATGTAACGCCATGTGATGGTTACACGATGGTTACCAGAAAATGTAAACGCACATTAATGACATCACATATGCTAAAAAAAAAAATATTGAAAAATGTCAGTGTCCAAATAGTTTTACCATCTTATGGAGACTGTATGTATGTGAAATATTTATCATGTTATTTTCTCAAATATAAACTATTTATATGACGACACGTGGCCTCATGTTGTTACTAGCGGCATGTTTTGAAATGAATGGATGTTCTTACAGCATGTTTGGGGAAAATGTTTGACATTGACATTAGAAGAAGGAAGAAAAACATAAAATGTGATCTGATATGAGCCCAGCAGGCTGCTGCTGTAACCTCTTCCTTAGACAGGAATTCTACACAAAATCTGTCCTGGAACCTCATGGGAGCCCACTGACTCAACCAGGAATATCAGACCTGAATCACTCACTGATAAGAAATATGCTTTTATACACTTGCATTGAAATCCTTTCTATGCACCTGTTCCCACTGCAGCTACCATACAAAAGCCGTGATTTAGAGTGTGTGTCTGTTGTCCTGGGTAAACCTTGTGTTCTTCTATTTGAAAGGATCGAGAGAGAGCATACCTGTGCACCAAATAAATCATGAAGGAGCTGAGCTCGGACTGTGCCTGCTGTGTGGGGGTTAATGAAGATGTGTATACCTTCAAGACTGTAATCCCCCCCGGCTAATGCATCATCACAGATGCACACAAGCATCACAAGGTTAGACCACAGTCAGTCAGCAGTGCAGAGGAGCACTGCGGTATGCATAGTAAAATATTAAATTGGATACAGTAGATAATGGGAGGCTCTCTATGGTTAATAGATGAGTTCACAGACTGCGTGCTGCACCTGTTGGTGCCTTTACTCTATTCATCTCCTGACCTGCCTTGTACATCCATTAATAATAAGCTCACTACAAGACCAGCTGGAGCCTCTCTGTGTTCCTGGTGGTAATTTGACATACCTGTACGTCATATGTCATCCAGTCTACCTGATTATTATCACTCCTCTGTTCAGCCAACAATGACATAGCCAATGATATATTCAAGACATTTCACTGTATATCTTGTTAATAATGGACTCGTCTGGCTGCCCACCATCGTCTGTCTTCCTGTCTGTCTGTCCACACATCCATCAGCTGATCCTTTGAAATTGTCTGTCCATACAGTGGCTTGTTTTAATGATAGATGAACTAAGCGAAAATAGTTCACCGGTACTCCACATCTGTGACGTGCTGCACTAAACCTGTCCTGCTCCATTTATTAATGATAGTGTGTCGTCATGCTGTAATAGACAGGAATGTGCACTTTACATCCCCATCAACTGTTCAAGACTTTAATTCATAAGTGTAGCA
>NW_019473828.1:0-1866 GCF_002814215.2 Seriola lalandi dorsalis | reverse complement strand
GAAGAAGAACCGTTGTGTTTTCCCCCGCTTAAAAGTTTAGGGTTCAGTTTGGCATTTGAAGGTGGTTCTTTGATCTCGGTGCTATGCCATCAGACCTTTCTGAGCTATGTGTGAAAAGAGGGCCTTCCTTTTATTTCTGACTAAAACCCCTTCTTCTTCTCACTGGTACATGATGGTGTTTTCGTACAGATAATTGTTTATGAAGGATGCCTCATGCTTTGAGAATCATATTGCTGGTTGAAGTGGCAGGCTCACTTTGGTCAGAAGTTCGTTTGTGCTTTTAAACGCTGCGAATGCCTTTGAAGAGTCTGTTTTTATGTTTGAGCTTTTGAATGTGTGAGTGACTGACTGACTGACTGACTGACTTGGTTTATTCGTTCATCTGACGGATAAAAAAAATGGTCATACCATCACCTCTGAGTTTCAGTTAAAGTTATTACTGTGAAACTGTCATCATCCATCTGTCCTTTCAGCGGCTTTGTCAATTTTTTTATCCATCCTCCTCCATGAGACTCCATCCATCCATCTGTTCACTGTTCACTGCTGCCATGCATCAACCCATCTGTCTTTCCATCCACCCATTTTTATTTGTCCTCTCTGTGTTCACGGTTTTTCTTATGTTTGTTTCTGTTTATTTGCATGCTCTGGAGCTCAGTCTCAAATGAAACCTGTCCTGGAGTGCACTACTTTAAACACAAGCCTCACAATATAACAACATTTATTTATTTATGTTTTAAAATCTCACAGAGAGATATCAGCCTTTTTTTTCTGCCATCTTGGCTCACAGTTTAACAATCATTAGCTCGGCTCAAAGCTAACAAATTGCGAAGCACCTCTTTTGTGCTAAAGGAGCATTTCACCAAAACCAAACCCAGTTACATCCCTGGTGCTGCGTAGGATTTGAGTACGATATGGGAGATGCTTACCACATCTGCTGACAGACTCTTGGCTGGGATGTTGTGTACTGAACTGACACTTCTAAACTTTGTGGCAGTCATTTCATTTCCCCTATGTACTAAATTCTTCTCATCTGGTTCCCCAAAACAGGTTAAAACAAACGCAAGTAATTAGCTGCAAACACTGTTTGACCCTGGTGTATTGCTCATTTCACATATTTCCCCAAACTCTAAACAGTCTGGCTTAATTTCATTTGGTTTTCCAAGTTACAGAGATTTAATGAGTTTGTAGTTTTCCTCTGGGTGATGTCAGAGGACACTGAATCCTTGTTGTGTTAATTAAAGCTCAGCACACTGATGGAGATGGGGGAAAAAAAAGGAATAGCTTGGGCCAAAGTCCCCGTGAGGCATACTGTCAGGAAAATATAGTTTTCAAGTTAATAACTTGTTTTTATGTACTTAGACAGACACACATCCCATGGGTATAAAATGCTCTTTTTGAGTCCCCATTGGTCAGAATGAGGAAATGAAATTGACTAAAATGAACAGTTACTTTTTTTTCCAAGTTGCTTTTTGAGAAAACAAAGTCTAATGTAAGCAGTTGTGAGATAGCCAAGAGTTCGACTGGATAGTGGTATCGATCTTCTTTTGCTACCGTCATTATCAAGGATAGGTGTCAAGACGACATTTCATCGTCATAAATGGAATTCTTTGAAAGTAAAAGAGAAACTGCAGCTTCTGAGCACATGTCTAAAGAGCTTTTTGAGTTGTTCCCGGTGCTCAGTATGTGTGCTGATTGTCTGATTTGTGTTATCATATCTCAGCAGGTCTCCACAGCTGCAGCATATAATTAACCCACAATTAACCTACAATTACACCATAATCATCTCATGGCTTTGAGCCTTTTCATGTGCAACTATTTAGAAAGTCCAATTAAATCCAAGTGTTACAAGCAAAAAAAAAAAAAAAA
>NW_019473827.1:0-1867 GCF_002814215.2 Seriola lalandi dorsalis | reverse complement strand
AGGCAGCTGCTTTCTTTCTACCAGATTTTGACTTTTGTCAGCTTGAGTGATTTATCAGTTTTCTTGCTCAGAAATGAAATTCATGCATTGTTATCTTGATAATGGTGCATATCTTTTTAGTTGTCTTCCTCAGTTGATTTTGAGATTTTATTTTTGCAGTCATTTTCTTCCCTTTCTTTATGCTTTTAAACTTTTCTGTTGCTTCCTCTTCTCTGCTTTTATATGGCTGTATTGTATAAACGCTCCTCTGACTCTGTGAGACTGACCGTCTGTGTGCTGCCTCCCTCTGTTTGTTTTGCCTGACTCAGTCTCTCTGGGCCCTCTACAAATGTCCCGCTCAGTTTCTCCCTCTTCCTTCACCCTCCACCTCTCCGTCTCACTCAGCTATTTTAAGGGCCTCCCTTGCGACATCCTCCGTTTATGATTCTGCGTTGCTGCCCTCTTTGCTCCCAAACACTGGTGCTGATTCAACTGGATTTCCCTCAGTTTCCATGAGTGGCTGTCTGACCTCTAGGCGGTCAAGCACTGACACATCAGTTGGCGTGGTCCCACCACACTTTGACATACAGTGTGCTGACATAGCAATGTCATCTCCTATTGCCCGTGTGTAAGCGTATTGTAAACACATTCACATATGTTAGTACACTACACCACAGGCCGTAATGCACTGACACCATTATGGACCATCTGTGGTGCCCACGCCCAAAGAAGAGATTAATGGGCCCCAGGCAATTAGCAATTATTAGATCAACAAAAAAGCAAATGGAGGTTGTCATAAGGCCACAGTTAGAGACCGTGTCTACAGGGAGCCATGTGACCTATTTTATAAAATCCCTGACACACAACACTGAGCTGATGAAGGTTCAGTGACAACACTAAATCAATGGGGGTAATATTAAGTGTGCAACAAGATGTTGAGTCATTATAAGAAAATGTATTGTGTAACCTGCTTGTTCTGCACTGGAATGGTGGAAATGTTGGACTTTTTCACACATTCAAGGTGTAATTAATAAAACCTGCAATCTCTCTCGCCTGTTCGAGGGTACAGCTTGGGCTGAGTGGAGCAAAATCTGAGGGAACATTTTGGGTTATATGCTCATTTTCTTTATTGCCAACAATGAGATGAGGAGACTGAGATCACACTCATGTCTGTATGCAAAAGGTAAAGATATCTCCGGCAGCTGGTTAGCTTAGCTGAGCACAAAGACTGGAAAGGGGGAAACAGCTCAGTCTGGCTCTGTTCTAAGGTATTAACATCTGCATGCTTTATATTAAAATGTTAGTTGCTGCATCTTATTAAAAGCCTTTAATATACCTGTGCATCTCATCTTTCCACATCCTGTAATAAAATCTGCCTGTCGACACCTCGAAAGCTCACTGTTAGGTCTGTATCTTGTTTGTTAAATCATACAAAGTGTAAAATCAACACATAGTGCTTTTATGAGGGGCTTTGTGCCAGACCACAGAGGCAGGGCGCAGTGACTTCCTGAAGTGAAAGTGACTGCACACGTCTTTGTGCTAAACTAAGCTAACCGCCTGAAGGCTGGAGCTTCATATTTATACGACAGAGGCGTTGATCTCATCGTCTAACTCTCAGCAAGAACGCAAATAAATGTATTTCCTAAAAAAGGCGGACTACTCCTTTAATAAATGAATATCTCTATGGCAACTTAGTTGACCTTTTAATGAGTTTGACCAAACCTCAGCACAACGAACGGTGAAGGGGCATCTATTATCATTCACCGTCCATATCAGGAGTAGCAGAATATTTCATCATCACTCTGTGAGAGCCGGGTGTCACCTCTGCAGTATGTGACATACATCTTACACAATTCCATATACTTCCATCATGTTTGGCTTTAATTTA
>NW_019473826.1:0-1868 GCF_002814215.2 Seriola lalandi dorsalis | reverse complement strand
TAATGAATCCGCCTCAGTTCATTTGATAGCATGCGCACACATTCGCTGTAAACACTGAATTATACAGCAGAGGTTGTTAACGTCACACATCACTGTAGCGGCACACAAGCGGAGAGAATAAAGAAATGCACAGAAGGCTCACAGTCTGCAACAGGGGAACGTTTAATGAAGGGTTTTATACTGACAGGTTTTGTGCTGCCATTGGTCACAGGAACAGTAATAGATCTTTAGCAGAAGCTGGCAGGGTGTGACAGCATTCAGAAAGCACCCTGTTGACTGTCCATCATTAGTCTGCATTATTCAGCTGGGATCTCGCTGTGTGCTGGCAGTGGAGCTCACTGCCTTGTTTATAGTTACATTAAATATGATATCATCTCTACACATATCAGCGTGTATGGCGCAGTATTTTATGTCTCAGTTCAGATGCTAATTTAAACTTCCTATACGTGTCTACCGTGATTGCATGACTTCAATTAATCTGTTGATGACTCTATGGATTCCCCCCATGTATCTTCATATTTTGTACGTTTTCCCCCTGTAGCCATGGAGAAGCAACTAGAGGACCTGAAGCAGCAGCTAGAAAAACAATGTCTGATCAACCAGGAGCTGCAGAGGCAAAATAAAGACCTGGGTAAGCACAGCCATAACAATACCACCTTAAGTCTTGTAAGGAGGAATGCCACTGTTCAACGGGTTCACACCTTTTAATGTATTGTGGAACAATGTTTGTGTGAGGCTGGGTTGTGACCACAGCCAGTTGTGATCTAGCAATGTACTATAGTGTAGTGATTACCAACTAGCAGTGGCGAGGGGGTAGGTGCAACGATACAACAGCTAAAGATTGGCTAAAGGTAATGGATAAACAGTTTAAATAGTTAGTTAAACTACCTAGCTAGCTGCAAAGGATAAAAAGTTGAAATAAGTAATGGGTAAATGGTGGGAATATTTAGCTAAAAATGAATGAATAATGGATAAATGGTGGAAATAGTTAAAAGTAATGAATAAATAGTTGACATAAGTGATGGATAAGGATCATTATCAAATGTTAAATTAAATGTGCCTCAAATATCCAGTGCTGTAAAAGTTGTTTTTTTCATCCATGTTTGCCATGAAAGAAGCAGATAAATCATGCCAGAGAAAGTGCTACATTAGAGTAGGATCTACTTTGTGATAAAAGAATGAATCTGCTTTTATCCTCACAGAACAACGACTGCAGGAGAAAGAAAAACTTTTGCAGGAGCTGCAGAGTCAATATCACGACCTGGGTAAGAGGCAGACACACACACACACACACACACACACACACGATTCTACTTGGCAGCAATTTAGAGTAGTTAACCCTCCATTTGTGCTCCTCTGTTTGCCTGTTCCAGAGTTTCCCTCCCACAGCGGTAATGAGATTGAACCAGAGGTCAGGAAGAGCCGTGCGGCTGTCATTGCCCCCGAACCGATCCGTGAGACCCTGGAGATTACACGCACCCAGGTCAAGAAAACTGCCAGGTCGGTAATCAGAACTGCTTATGAGAGAAAATCCCTGTATTTAAGTAAGACAGCACTTGATTTTTTTTTGCCATTGTGACAAATCCACTCTAATTGCCTCTTCAGCACACATCAAACGCCTACACAATGTTTGCATGTGGCATGAGAGCAACTTCAAGTGACCTTACATCAACATGACTTCTCTCATCTTCCATCACCAGTGAGAAGAGTGTGATAGTCAAAGCCATCCAGAAGAATGACTTCCTGAGCCGCCTCGACGACGAGCAAACAGCCATGATGGTGGAGCTGTTAGTGGTATCTAACTTCCAGCCGGGGGATGAAGTCATTAAAGAGGGCACCGAAGGAGACAGCATGTACATAGTGGCAGG
>NW_019473825.1:0-1868 GCF_002814215.2 Seriola lalandi dorsalis | reverse complement strand
AGACAAATCATATTGCAATGCCATATTTCAGACCATTTTTAACCTTTATGGGGCCAACATACAAATGCTGGCTGGGGTGCACCAAAGATAGTGAGAGTGGGTAATTTCTACAACTTTTAAACTTATAGTAGATAGTGCTGGTCCATACAAAAAAAAAAATCATATAATAAATCAATAAAAATCAGTTAATAAAGGGAATATCTCAAAAGAATACCTGGAGCAAAGGTTCCATATCCGTAACCAAGGTTGGCTACGATGTAGGGTTCATTTAAAGTGATCCAGAACTTCACTCTGCTTCCAAGTCGGCTGAATAAAACATCAGCATAATCTCTGAATCTGTGTACAATGGTTTCATTCTCCCAGCCTCCAACTTTCTGTAGAGCCAGGGGAAGGTCCCAGTGGTATAGCGTGACCTGACAAATAGAGGAAAGAAAAGTTTACTTTATTATGGTACACTTTTCACACAGGTGAAATGTTTCCCTTTGAGACCAAATTGTATTTTGTTAAGGAAACATTCATTTTAACCCGCATGCACTGCTGACATTTTTAATACAACCATTAAGTGCCATCGAAGTCAGAAATGTTCAAATCCTACACATGGGAACCATTATATAATTAATTGAATGTCTGGTACCTTAATATGAACAACAACACTAGCGCCTACCTGTGGCTGAATATTAGCAGCTTCCAAGGCATCCAGTAATCTGTGGTAGTAGTTCAACCCAGCTTCATTAACGTGGTTGTTGGTGCCATCAGGAAGCACCCTGGGCCAGGATACAGAAAAGCGATAGTGGGATACCTTCAACTTCTTCAGCACCTCAACATCCTTGTCAATCTTATTGTAACTATCACAAGCAATATCACCATTGTCACTGTTGTCCACTCTCAAAGGAGTATGGGCAAACTTGTCCCAGATACTCAGTCCCTTTCCAAGGGCTCTCCAGCTCCCTTCAATCTGAAATGCAAGAAAGGTAGTCATATAGTACCATCCATGGGAAAGACCCTGTGCATCCTACAGGAGCTCTGAAAGACACCTCAAAGTTGCCCCAAATTTAACACAATATAAAAACCTATCCTGACACTCCACCATTCCTGTGTGAAGTGATCTCCACCAATGTGCTGGCATTGCCTACCTGGTAAGAAGCACTGGCAGTACTCCATTTAAAGGTTTTGGGAAACTGTCCATAAAGCATCTTCTCATCATCTGGTAATGGGAAGCCATTGTCCCTCATGACCTGGTAATAATAGTGAGCTGAGCGTTTGGGTGTCCTTGGCCGGTTTGAATTGGTGAAGTCCACATGGTGCAGGCCAAATCCAATTTTGTACCCATTAAGCCACTCAAAAGAATCCATGAGAGATGTTGCTATGTATCCTTTCACCTTCACATCATCAAGATTATGAGCTGCATATATTTGGAAAAAAATAACATAATTAGCAGAAAAAGGTGACATTTGTGGATAGATGGCCTTGATTTAGTACAGTATAATTATATACATATAGTATAATTCCACAGAATATGATGCATTTGAGTCAGAATATGATTGTTTGTCCACAGACAAACAATCATATGACATATTATGTGTGTCACCTAATTTCAGAGGACCAAGTGACAGGGACATATCAGCCAGATTTTTTTTTCTATTTATTCTTAAAAATTATTTTTTCTAAAAATGTAATAACTGATGTGTGCACTCACCTTTTAAAGCCTCATCAACATAGGTCTTGTGGTAAAATACTCTGTCCGTGTCATCAACTGTGGTCTTAATATCTGTAGCTACTCCATTCTCAGTAATGAAAATCTCTGGATCTCCATACTCCTCTTTGATCCAGTTGAGGAGTCTTCTCAAGCCCCATGCTACAGCTCTCTG
>NW_019473824.1:0-1868 GCF_002814215.2 Seriola lalandi dorsalis | reverse complement strand
ATTACTAATTATGAAAAGAGACCTTAATAGTATGTCAGCCCCTTAGGACTCCATATTCCTGCCTTTCTCTCTATCTTTTATTGTCTTTAACTTACTACACATGTTTGAAAATGAGGTGAGGCTCAGTCAAACGTTGCAGTACGAGGGTAGTATTGGCTTCGTGTGCTGTAGCACTGAAAAGTCAAATGCACTCAAATAAACACTGAATCATTTTATTACAAATTAATTTGGATTAATACTTTTCATATATATGAAAAATGCAATATCACAATAAAACAATGAGATGGAAACATATTCATACAATTTGCACTGCATTTGTAGGAAACCAGTACCAGTGACAATAACAGTTGTTTTTTCCATTGAAGATGTGACAACGTGATTGTCTTGTGAGTGTTTGTGTGATGACCCTCCTCTTCAGTTTGTCCACATGACCTCTCACCTTGTGCAGTCTTACAGTAAACATACATTTATTAATATATATTAACCTCTCCTTATCCTCACCGCTAATATACGGGGACAAAAAGGACCCTGTAGTATTTTTAAGTATTAGTTTACAGGTGTACATTACTGCTCCCATGGGCTACCGTATGTGATCTGCGGGAGACTGAGTGACCGTAAAATTCTGAAGAAAATTTGATACAAACAGTAAACACTAGAGTTTATAGTGACGTGACCATTAAATAACGAATCATTTATCCATGTGGTTAAATATTACCGGAGTTCACAGCTGGCACCACCTTTCTCTTCAACCTCTTGGTAACAGAAATCTGAAGGATAGATTCACAAGACACAGCTGATTAATGCTCATTCTCATTACAGACACAGATCTGTGGCTTCAGTATGCATCATGTCATGTCTGGTGTGTACCTGAGGCTGAGTAGTTGGCTCTGTCTCCAGATCACCTGGAACACACTCGCCTGGGAAGATGGGAAGAGATGGGAGAGGGTGTTTATGTTTTTCATGAAGACAACATTGGTCCCTTTGTGTCAAAGAAAAGCCACAGAAAATGTAATTTGCATTTCAAACCAAATACAATTTTCATGTCTATTGTGAATGTGACCTCCCAATCACACCAAAAATGAATGCAGCTATTGTTATTGTAATTGCTTCACCTATGCTTTTCCTGCTATGACAAGTCAAAATATGTGGGCCGGGAAAAGTCTACAGGCTGCTGGGAAAAAGACAAAATAATAACAGTAATGTCACAGCAACACAGAGCAAACATAAAAACAAACCTACCTTTGTTCTGATTCATGATGATAGCGCCATTACTCATTCCAAGTTGTCTCACCAATGTTTTGTAATTGTCCATCACCGCAGGAGTCACATCCATTGTTCGACCTGAAGAAGGCAGAATTTCTATCACACACACTGATCTGTACATCCAATGACAAACTTGAAACACATTTCAAAAGCACAAGTACAACAAATTGTCATTTTGATAGATTCAAGAATGGCCACCCACTATAAAGCTTGGCTGTGGTGGTTTCGTTTCCTGATGGTTTCTCAATGCTCAGCAGAAGCATCATTGCATACTCATCATAGTTGGTATGAACCACGTATGTATCAACATCTGCTCCAAACCCTGTGGAAAGGAAAGTGTTGGCAATATGCTGCGTGGCAGATCTGTGAACAAC
This sequence comes from Seriola lalandi dorsalis, assembly GCF_002814215.2. Lineage (NCBI taxonomy): Eukaryota > Metazoa > Chordata > Actinopteri > Carangiformes > Carangidae > Seriola > Seriola lalandi. Next base: position 231 of record NW_019473824.1, on the reverse strand, counting down.
ATATTAGTGGCTGATGTACCAAGTCTGTGGCATTTTAGTTTAAAATTGAAAACAAATCCTTGTTAATGTGGTGTGAAATGTGTGGACAGAATGCACAATTAGATTTAGGATAACAAAAAAAAAAAAGGATGGAGAGATGAAAGAAGCTGAGAAACATACTGGCAATATGGTGGAAGAATCGTCCTGGAGTGTTGGTCAAAGCATAATCTGTGGACGTCTGCTTACATGAGT
>NW_019473823.1:0-1868 GCF_002814215.2 Seriola lalandi dorsalis | reverse complement strand
CCTCCTCTCTCTGCCGAGACTCTTCTTCTTCTTTCTATTACACACACACACACACACACACACACACACACACCTTTATGTTGTGAGATCAACTGATTTCTTTAATGGGTCTTTAGTCTTTAGTTCAGAAATCGTGGGTCTGTGTGTACACTTCCTCTGACCTGTTTCTGGAGTCTCTCTGCCTCCTCCCTCTCTTTCTGAAGTCTCTCCTCCTCCACCTTCTTCTTCTCCTCCTCCTCCTTACTTCTTCTCTCCTCCGCCTGCCGCTGAGCCTCCTCCTCTCTCTTCGCTCGCTCCTCTGCCTTTCGGCGAGCCATCTCCTCCTTTGCCAACCTTTACACACACAAATGATTTAAAGTCAAGGATGCACACACGCACTCCTCCAGTATTATCCATCAGCTTTCTAGAGATCATACACATACCTTCCTTGCTCCTCCTGTAGCCTGCGCTCCTCTTCCTCTCTCTCCCTCTGCTCGCGGGCCAGCCGTCGTTTCTCAGTCAGGATACGACTCGCCTCCTCTGGATCTGTGGTGCCTGCTGAAGGCTTGTGGGCTGGAGGACTGCTTACATTCTCTAGAGGGCATAAATGAAAATTTGACCAGTGTATCTTATAAAGTGACTCATTAAAAAAAACTGCAAACCATCCAGGTTGCATGACAATGTGAACGTCAAAGTGGTTGGAGGGTGGTAACAGACCGCTGGCTGCTGTTGGTGCTGCTGGTGTCTGCTCGTTCGCGGCCTTGTTCTGACCCAGCGGCTGCGGTCGAGGCTGAGGAGGACTGAGGACCTGCTTTTCCTCGTCCTCTTGGGCTCTGGTGGACGTTGACGGGTGGGGGTTCTCGGGTGTGGTTCTGACAGGACGAAGGTTTCCAGGATCTTCCGCCCCCGGGGATTTAAGCAGCTTGGGGGTCGGAGGACGCCCCGCTGTCTTCTGTGGAGGCCTGTGTGCAGGAAGGAAAAGCAGCGATTGGCTACAGAGTGCTGATCCAAACAAGAGCAAATGCTGCTCTCTTACCAAGTGTTGTCCAATCTGTCACAAATCTGCTTGTGCTCCTTATTTCATGAGCTGTCAGAGAAACAGTTCTCCCACCTGCCAGGAGAGGGTGCTGTCACTTTGCTGTTCTTCTTGCCTGGAGAAGATGAGCGTTTTTTGGGGGGCAGAGTCAGAATGGGGGCCAGTGGGAGTGACAGGTTGCTCCACGACTTCCTGACATTGTCCCGGTCCTTTCGCTGATGGTGCCGGAGATGGAGGGGAAACAAATTATTATTCAAGCTGGAAACTGGATTTTCTTCCCTCTTAATCAGGAGCCAGGTACGTTACGGAAATAGCACCTTGCAAAAAATGTCCTTAGTGACACGCTAAGTAATCAGGTGGTACAGACAGCGCCCAGAGCCAGGAGGCCCACTGACAGCAGTAGAAGATGATTAGTAACAGGATTAGACTCAGACTGCCTTCCTGTAGCCGTGCATTACCTCTGACCTTTGCATAACCTCCAAAATTAAAAATCAAACCAACTAAGAAGGCGTCTGTCATCTGCATTTTTTTTTTAGATGACAGTCTGATGTGCAGGAAACCAAACCCTCCCTCACAGAGCACCGTCATATTAATGGACAAAAACACTGTGATTAAGATAAAAATTACTACAACACATACGTATAACTGTATCTGACTGGATGGTGTCTGGTGTGTATGCGTGTGGGTACATGCATGCATGTGTCTGTGGGTCGGTGTGTGCAGAAGATGCCCTCCTTCTAAGTCCTTAATGGCATAAGCTGTGACAGAGCAGCAGACAGATGGACAGAGGGTGCAGTGGTGTGTGTGTGTGTGTGTGTGTGTGTGTGTGTGTGTGTGTGTGTGTGTGTGTGTA
>NW_019473822.1:0-1868 GCF_002814215.2 Seriola lalandi dorsalis | reverse complement strand
TTTAAATGTTTCTCTCTATGGAATCAGATTATTGTGGTTAAGTCTGAACTGCGTGAAGTGTGTTTTTTTTTTTTAAACATATCTATTGATTGATTGCTTTACTCAAAGTATAGCTATCACCTGGAAAGTGTGTTAAGACCTTTACATTTAAAGCACAGTACATGCAAAATAATTATACGTTTTCTCAGTAGTGACTGTAAGGCAGCTCTCTCTCTTCCTCCCCACACCTGGTGAGTAAAGCTCACAAATCAAATCATGCAAATTATGTCTTACAGTAGCTGCTTATAGAAGGCTCAACACATCAGCTCCCTGCAGAAAGCTGTTGCTGGTTAAAAACAGCATATTTCTGCTTAACAATGTTGCCTGCCATCATCTTATTTGCATATTTGTTTATATGACTGGTATACTGCTGATACAAACGTATGCCTAATCAAGGTGGCAGACGAAACATGTTTGTTTCTTGCTCCGTTAGCTGCAAAGCCCAAGAAGGATGGAGTTGGTCTGTAGGTTCATCTGAAAGCTTCGTTGTCTTCACATTTCATATGAAAGTCAAGTTTCTCCTCGACCAACACTTTGTGCATGAAATGGTATCTTTAGGACTATTGACTGCATATACATATATTAAATGTACCGTAGATGTTCATTGTTTATCCACAGACTGAAGTACTTATCCCCACCACACCAAAGTTAGAAATCTATTGAGAAAACTGTCATAAAATTTACTAAGAGAATAAATGTTGTCTAGACGATGAACCATTTCCAGGTTTTTTTAACTCTGCATGGTCCATGTACTCTCCCTTGGGTCTACAATAAGCACAAAATGCCAACTTTGCACAAATTATATTGTGCTAAGATATTTCAAATATATTCAAATCTAGGAAGATTGGCTGAAATTGGCAGAGCACACTGATGTTCCCAAGATGATAAATTACTTTAATTTGAATCTCTCAGGTTGTACATCACAACCAGCAGTCCATTACCCTTATACTGCGGTGTAGTAAATACTGCAGCTCATTATCAGGTCGAGTTTACAGTAGATTTCGGACATTAAGCTGCGACCAGTCACAGTATCTATTACACACAATCTGAGAGCTAGCAGCTAAGCCACATGCTTAAATGCTGTCTAGATGTCAAGATGAGTCAACTTCATCCTGATTTATCAAGTAGATGTGACACTCAGTAACAATGACATCATCTGCAAACTCATACCAAGTAGGGAGAAGTAGGCTCAGTCACTGGCTGAGGAAATGAACAAGGCACAGTGCCACGTGGCTTGTACTTGGCTGAGCGAGGACTGTTAGCCTACTGACAGACTCAGAGGAGGCGGCTCCATTCACTCGTCACTCAGGGAATAGAAGTCCCTTGTGCTGCACTACATTTAAAGGTTTTACGTTCTTACTTCAAACTTCACATTGTCACTTAAAAAGTCATTTATTGAATTACTCCCGTACTGCACTTTTGTTTATTCAGACAGCTGCAAAGACATATAACAAACATCGCCGGAGGGATTTAGTCCCACGCTAAGTGGAGCTCACTCCAGTAAACAAAACCATCCAAGTATGCCAAGGCATCAAAGAATTTTAATGACTTGTGATTAATACCAGTTTCCTTTTTTTTCCCAATGTGATCTTTTCCTCTTACTGTAAGCCAAATGTGATAAAGCCACAGCCAGCACTCAACCATCAGAACCCATTAAAAGCACTAGAGAGTTTCTATTATCTTCTCTCAAAGACTCCAACATGTCTTCAATTCTGCACCACTAGCTACTGAAACGTAATCATCAGCTGAATGTCTAATTAGAACAAATCTCTTTGTCTCACAAACACACACACACACCCACAGGCATGCATTGCCCAGCAAACCCCCCC
>NW_019473821.1:0-1997 GCF_002814215.2 Seriola lalandi dorsalis | reverse complement strand
TGCCTAAATCACCCCCTCATGATGCTGGCCACCTCTGGTAAAATCGCCTGAATCCTCAGTTGAGGGGAACATGCAATTCTACCCCCGGTTGTATAATGGCCTATGTCAAAAGTGTGACTCTTTTGTTGAGTTTTTTGTGTTTCCTGAAAAACCTGAAAAAATGACTTAGGCCATTATTTTAAGAGGGTGTCGATATGGTATTAAAAAGGGCTGAAATTTAACTTGGTGAACCCTTGACAAACCCTGAAAAAAAGTGTTTTTACAGATGTGCCTTCTTCATTAGGTTTTATAACAACAGAACGTAGTTTAGTTGGAATAAAAACATTGTTGCTCTTTTAACATGTATCCGTCTTTTTTTCTCATGTGTCCCCTTGGGATCCTCGTGAAGCTCCTGACAAAGGAAATGAATTTCTCATAAACATAATTGTTGGAGTTGTATCTGTGGGTTTTCTATTGTTGGTGTTGGTGGTTCTTATCACCTACATAGTCACAAAAAGGTGCACCCAGAGGAATTTGCAAAAACCGCCTTCCCAACCGTCTGATGTTTCCCCGGACTCTTGCGAGGTATGCTGATCCGTCTGTGGTTCCTTTTCCCTACTGGAAGTACATCTACAGTCAGCCTACAAAATTTGATCTACTGTTTCATAGCAGGTCCTTATCTGCCGCGAGGAACCTTTGGACAACAGCAGTGTCAAAGCCATTTCCCAAAGCCCTGTGAGTGAACAGCAGCCATCCAATCTGCCTGACTGTGTCCCCCTGGAAATCAAGAGTGAGTGTATTTTATACTGTGCATAGCAGCACATGCTCCTGACCAATGGTCCAGAGTGTGTTGGCTCAAACATACAGTAAACTATTGTTCTAACTCTTATCTCTTCCCCTCAACACACCCCTCCCCTCTTCTTTCCCCACTTCTGAAGTCACTGACCTGATCTACACAGTGCTGGATCTGGTTCCTGTGCTGCAGGTGAAGCAGCTGGTGCGTACTCTCGGTGTGATGGATACAGAGATCGAACAAGCTGAGATGGATCACAGATCCTGCCGGGAGGCTCACTACCAGATGCTGCGGGTGTGGGCTGAGAGAGGGTCTCGTGCAGGTGGAGGAGGACGAGGTGGAATGCTGCACTGGTCGTTGATGCAGGAGTTGTCAGACATACTGAGAAAGATGCACCTGGGAAGGGCGGCGGAGGAGCTAGAGACAAAGTATGGCATTCAGTAATCCTCTCACACGAGCCAAGTGGAACAAAAAGCTTATGAAACCAAGTACTGCTCTCTCCAGAGACTCACTCACAGACGGCCTCAAAGCCTTCACAAAGACACGGGGCTACCACCAGCAGTTTTATTTCACAGCTAACCAGCATCATCGAGCACTCTACCTCTCATACCCACCATCTGCTGAGATGACAAGGTCAAACTACTGAGAGGGACTGATCAAAATGTTCAGGTTCAGAGCCACAAAATAGGTTTTTGCACTAATAGATTGTGCTCACCCTTTTGTAAAGAACATGTATGTAAAGAATATTTTTTAAAAATGTTTATGGAATAGTTTGACATTTTGGGAAGTGGGTCTCATTCTCTTTCTTACCAAGAGTTAAATGAGAAGATTGACACCACTGCTCTTATGTGAGTTTTATTGATCTTCTCATCTAATTCAGCGAGAGTGAATACACATATTTCCCAAAGAGTCAAACTAATGCAACAGGTCACGAAGCCTGCTGAAAAAATGCGCTGTTTCTTTCATGTCACTATATCGTCTGATTACATACTAGAGTGATCACTTAAGTTTTATTGACTGTAATTTGCACAGTATTGTATTTTCATGTTGCTTTATCAACTTTTTGTTGTACAGCAAACCTTTTTACCATCCTTTGTCATTTGTAGTTTAGGCCAATGAAATCACTTCATTTGTGTCAAAAGTCACTATTGCAGCTATGTTAAAATATTTGATTAAGTACAGGGAAGTGAAAAAGTTAACTGGTGACTATTTAGCCTGTACCATA
>NW_019473820.1:0-1869 GCF_002814215.2 Seriola lalandi dorsalis | reverse complement strand
GTCTGACATAGAAAGTCTGTTATGAAATCAGAAAAACAAAAACACATTTACACTCACAAAAAATATAAAGAAAGAAAAAATGTAGGGATGCTTGTGCTGTCATTTCTGGCAAAATGAGTTGAAACAAGAGTGATAAATGGATCCAAAAACTCAGACAGCCCTTTAGTCTTACATGAAGCAACCTGTATTGGAATGACACAGTGGCACAGCTACAGTATTCTGGGCTATAGGAAAAAATATTTCTCAGTTCTAGGCCCATTTTGCAACTCACACATGTCTAAGTAAACTGATGTGCTTATAAACACACAATTACTGACTGTTTGTCTCAGCAATGACCAAAGTGCTTACTATATACCTGACCTCAAACAACAAATTTCCTGCTTACCTGTCAGCTCCAAAAAAAAAGGTGTCATCATACAGTTAATTCATTTTCACCTTTTATGACACCCAAACAGCATGCATGCCACTTAAAAGGCACAGTGGCTGGTCTCAGTCAGTCATATTCAAAATATCTCCACTCTAGTACTGACAAGCCATGACACTAATTCTACATGTTTAAAAATTGCAGTTGCTTGTAACAGCTTAGTCTTGGTAGTAATATCTTTGTTTTGTCTACCTAAAAGACAATCCAGTGAGGAAATTAAATATATCTATAATTGACATTATGACTCACTTATAACTATGGAGATATCTGGAGTTCACATTTCGATAGTCAAAACTGAACTTCATATATCTTTAAATGGAGGCACCAAGCAAAAGTAACTCGGTAACTCAGTCTTACTTGTAATTAGAGATATCATGTCGATGAAACATTTTTACTCGCTTATATGCAAATCAAGCATTTATATACAGCATATGAAGTCAACACATAACAGCGACAACCTGAGGACCATAGAGAAACTACAACCATGGTCAAACTATATGCAATATTATCTTCATTGGCACTCCAGTGTTAGCTAGACCCCCGTAATCACTGTACCACTGGCGCAGATAAACCGATGCATGGTTGTCCATCACTTATGAGAACATGACTACACCTCTGTTCAGAGGGATACAATAATGGCTGCTGTTTGGTTTCAGTAACAGAGTAATAACAACAACAGCTGACCGAGACATCTAGCACACAATAAAGGGGGTGTGAAGTCTCGGCTGCAAGCGTTACACTCGGTTCACAAAATGCTCTCATTTAACGCTATTTAAATGAGAAAATGCTAGCTAACAGTTACTACCATGCTAGACTTAGCGGCCAATATTGTACCGTTAATGTTACAGCTAATAATGCTAGCATACGTTTCTAAGCTACTGAGGCTAACTTAGCTACCGAACTAGCAGTCGGTGCTCGAAACGAAACGTCTTTTTTTACTGAATGTGCATTTTTTCGTCGCAACATTGTCACAGCATTTTAGCTGCACCAATGTTTTAACACGAGACAATTAATTTTCAGTCTTACTAGGTTATTTTCGACCGATGTCCATTTTTGTTTTCACCGTCCTTCCTTCTTCACCCTCAATTCATTGGTCTCTCTGCTGCGTTCAGGTTTCCCTGTAGAAATGAAAGATGCCAGGAAATTTCCCCGTCTCTAATCCGAGCAGTAACAAGTGGTAAGACGTTTGTTATTATGGACGGGCACCGACAGGGCAATAATTGTGGTATTAGAACAAAGTGGAGAAGTAATTATCCGATATTAGCATTCAGAGATAATAAGGACTATAAATATATTCATACACTCCAATCTTATACTAATCAACTGACCAACATTGTTCTTATAACAATACGACGACTCTTTATGGTGGCTATTCAGTGCTAAATACACAAATATTACGGAAAAAAATGTACATGAGCAAGAAAAGATAAATGTAAAAAAAAAAA
>NW_019473819.1:0-1869 GCF_002814215.2 Seriola lalandi dorsalis | reverse complement strand
GTTTTGTTTAGACATGCTCTTCAAGAGCAGTCAGTCATTTAGATTGATTAGTTGAACAGTGCTCCCTTATGTATTTTACAAAGCTTACTCCTAAAGATTCAAACTCGACTCTGCCTTTCTGTGTGGAGGTTTAATGCTTCCAAACATATTTTTAATTTTTTTTAGTTTTCTTTCCAATGTACAAAAACTTGGGTTGAACTGGAACTTGCTCATAGGTGCTGTCCCATGCTTTGACCAAGCCAGGGCACAGAGATACTACCTGTTTGGATATATTGGAAGTGGTGGAAGTGTTAGAATTGGTAGACTGCCCTGTTTTCTTCTGCTTCCGTTTACTGTAAACTCCTCATATGTATATGTATGAGTTAAGGTCCCAATAGAATATACAAAATAATAATCTTCAAAAGCAAATTAAGTGTAAACTGAGCTTAAATACAAACTGTGTGACTGTTAAGGAATAGTGGAAATAGATTTAAAGGTTTTAACGGAGGGAAAATACAAATCTCAGCTGCATTACACCTCTGCATGACTTCTCCTTAAAAACTGTATATAATAAGGAGACCCAAATGAATGTATAGTTGGTCTGAAATGCTGCTTGTATCTGTTCAGAGGGCATTATCACTTCATATTGAAACAATTCATTCATTCAGTCAGGTTTCAGGTGCACATCAAGTGGCAGGCTTAGACCCAAATCTAACATACAAGGGAAACAGCTGTGAATTCTCTGCGTTATCACAACTGTTGCCATGATTAACATTAAAAAAGTCAGCATGAGCCCTATCAGTGTTTATTTTTGTTCCATTTATGTGCTGTGAGCACAAAATAGCAGAATCCTGCAGAACATTTTCTGCATACGCAGAGCATGTAACTTAATTATTGAAATGGATGTCATCTCGGTGTTCATTTCTCTTCATGCACCAAGCCCCCTAATTTACCATTAACCTCTAATAACTGTGACGTAAAGCATTTGATTGACAGAACATGTTGTGGACAGTAACGCAGCCTGAAAGACTCGACTTGGGGGAGAACTGTTGCCAAGGCTGCTCAGATGACTGTGCTGTACTCCCACATAAAAATCAAAGCAATATAATATAATGAAGACAGCAATCTTATTATTTCGTGCCACTACAGTAACAGCATGTGTAGCCGGTGTTGGCTTTCACCTCCTAAAAAATAAGTGTGGGTCTGCAGTGCTGGAAGTATCTCATCATTGTTCTCTATTATGTGACTCTGGCAGCCTAAACAAATGCTTTAGTCGCAGAAAAAGGGCATGTTGATCAAACCCCTCTGACAGCTCCTGATCACCACTTATGGAAATGTGACATATGCGTAGAAAGTGCATGCACTGTAATTAAGAATGCTGTGTTGGGTGCTGTAGCTGGCCATATATGCTGCCCCCATTTTCAAAGCCCTCTCCTCAATAAAGCAGCTCCTAATGACCTCCTCTTCACTCCCGCTCATCTCTCCTTCCCTTTCTGTGTAGACTGAGCTCTCACAAACGCCCAGGGGACCTGGGAGAGAGCCTGCGTGCTCCGTGTGATGATCAGTGAGTCTTACAGAGATCCTGACAGCCAATCATCTGTCTTGTAGTGGCGTCCTGCTTGGCTTCACATTTCAGGAGGGTGCCATTTCTTATATTCCTGCCCGGAGAGCTGTTTCATGTTTGGAATGGACTGGTAGTTTTTCTTTGCCCTGACATGCTGTGGAAAGTGACTCTTATAGATCTTCACTGTGTTTATTAGGGGAAGAAATCTGCAGAGCTTTGTTTCCAGCCATTTATGCATCCTCAAGTGTATGAAAATTTTCACCCCGCTTCCAAAATCAGCGTAGATTAGTTACAGAAGAAGCGTTTTCTTGTACTCCCCCCCCCCC
>NW_019473818.1:0-1869 GCF_002814215.2 Seriola lalandi dorsalis | reverse complement strand
CCTCTCTCTCTCTCTCACACACACTTTCTCTTGCTCTCTCTGCAAAGCCGCTCTAATGCTTTGGTTGGTGCACCACAAATACTTTGGTCCAGCGCTCACTACGTGCGTGTCGCAAGGCAACGGTTACTAAGCAACAGTCTCCGGGCGGCAGACAATCTTACCGCCATGGAGATCCTCACTCGTTTGGGCCTTGGCTTTCTTTTTTCAGGAGGAGCCGGCCCAGCCGGGCTCTTCCAGACGAGGAGAGAAGGCATCAACACAGCACAACATTAACACAGCATCAGTGAAACTGGACAGTTTTACCCCTTTAACATGGTGTCACTGCAACATTACATCGCAGCCCGACTTCTACTGGGAGAAGTCTCCGTGATGTGAGCACAATGTTGCTGAAAGGGTATAATTACTACACCACAGATGAAGGTGAGGGCACAAAATCTGTACAAGAAACCCAATGTTAACACAGCATTGGATGACAGACACACTGCCAGAGTAAAGGGTTTTAAACACCGTATATTTAAGCATATCCGTTAAGGAGTTTGACCACTTATGTTTTCCTTAAAATGTCCCCTTAAGTCCCCTAAAAAATTTTAAGCCAAGTATTCATGTATTCTAACTGCATATAAGATTTCCACCCATTAATTTAAGATAAACATACTAATAAACTTAATGTGATGCATCTTTGTAAAAGATAAATTAGAAAAAGTAGAGTGAGATTTATGTAATAGGACTAATGAATCCTAAGAACTAGGTTTATATTTATATTGCTTTAACCTGATATTTTGACTTGTCACAGTAGGGAAAGCACTGGTGTAAATAAAAGAATTAAAAATGGCTGACTTCCATTTAGCTGCTTCAGTTTCAGGGTCCTGGTGTTGGTCATACTGCCTCACTGTCACACCGTCATGACTTACTGGGACACATAAATAGAACAGAGCCATTGTTCACGTTATTAATAACAGCAGTGCTTTTCCTTCTGTCACAAGTTAAAATGTCTGCTGTGGAAAAAACCTATTCAGCTGGAGAGACGTGTCTTTTGTGATAAGTTTATCTTGCATTTTTCATTTGCACAACAAAAGGTAACGACAAACATGCTGTTTGTGTTTACTTTAGAAAATGGTTAAAAAAGAAAATTGCCAATTACGCTTCCAAAGAGGCTGGAGTGACATTCAAATTACTTGTTTTTTCCGACCAACAGTGTAAAACTCTGTTTTCAATTTACAACGACATAAAACAGAGAAAAGTAAAAATTCCTAATATTTGAGAAGCTGGCATGAGAGCTTTTTTGCTTCATAAATTAAATGAACTTCAGTGATTATCAAATTAATAGCGATTAATTTCAGTGGACTAACTAATAAATCAACTAATCATTTCAGCTCTACTTAAATAGTTTCAGCTTCTAAAGACAAAACGACTGTGCTATATGATGTGTGAACTGAGTGAAACATTCAAACCCAAGAGTCAAGGCTTTTTGTAGCTGCACTTTTATGTGCAAATATTCTAGATGTCTTTATACACTTCATACACATTTCTCCAAAACACAGCCTGACATGTCTTTGGAAACTTTGATCTCCACTAGAATTAAATAGATGAATAAATAATAAATAAATAAAACTTCTGTGGGTTTGAATGTTTGGCCACATACAAGGTTTACAGTGACTGACCCACCAGTGCATCAGATTTAACCAGAAATGCTAAAATGTAGGATGTTCAAAAACGTTTGACTGGCAGTGGATGTGTTGTGTAGTGAGGGGGCAATGACTCACACAAGGTTTAAAACTAAAAAGCTACGACCACAGCATGAGATCTCACAGGAAAACCCTGCTGCCTGCGGGTGGATCCTGCCTGTCAGCAGGAGGAGGAGGAGGAGGA
>NW_019473817.1:0-1869 GCF_002814215.2 Seriola lalandi dorsalis | reverse complement strand
GGTTCCCTACTGGGAATACTGGGTTTCTATTTTCAGTGGCGTATGCAACACACAGACACATGATCATATCTGAAAGCTCTTTGTGGGGCAGTTAAAGTAATAAACAGTAATGCAGACTGAAGAGGAGAGTGCCGCAGGGATTCAGCAGAACCCACAAGCACACATCCATGCATGCACACAAACACACTGACAGAGATACATGTCTTCTCATTATGAGCATTTACAGTAAAACGGATTTTAGTGAGGAGATATTTCCCTCAAAGACCCTTCAGATGCAGCTAAGCAACAGCAAAGGACAATATTTATTCAGTAAACATCTGGTGTGTCATCAATCATACACTGTTAGGCTGATAGACAAAAATGACAGACGAGTAGGAAGCATACCACGACGCAAGGTGGACGCAAGGTGGACTTAACTATCTGTTAATGCACTGTCAAACACAAGTATTATTGCTATGGTTACCAGCAAATTATACTGCACAACGCCTTGTCCAGTCATTTAGATTGTTGAATCAATGTCTGTGAGTGTTAAAGATTTATATTTTTCATGGTCAGTGGTGAAAAGAGTACATTTAGTCCGGCATTGTACTTTCCATTTTATGCTGCTTTGTACTTCTACCACACTGTATTTAAAATATTTAAATTCTATATGAATTCTGATGTAGTTTTATAGATGAAGCTACCTGGCAGTATATTAATTAATTAAAATTAGTCACATCTTTACCAGCTGCAACACTGAAATGATGCTTATATAATGATGCGTCAGTACCAATAGTATCAATTAATATAAAGATATTATTCTGAAATGGGCCATTTCTCATAATTTGTACTTTTATTTTTGGTACTTTCTGTACTATATTTTGGTATTTTGATTATAATACTTCTATAATACACTTGACTTAAGTATTAAGTATACACTCTTCTTCCACCTCTGCAGTGGTTGCTAAATGTTCATTCACATGTATTTGTTGAAATAAAATCTATAATACTTGTTGCTAATGGACTCATGTTGGACTGAAACATATATGAGGCTCATTTCAGGCCACAATGTTACTTATTCCCTTTACAAGCCCTCAAATAGATGACATGCACCAGTGGATCCAACGTGAGGCATCCCTGAGGCATCCACCAAAAGGCATTATGTCTAGCGTGTCCACAGTGCACATGTGGTAATATACAAACACAAACACACACCTGCTTTTCAGTAGCACATTGTGAGCCAGTGTACCTTCACAGAGACCCGCTGGTCTCTCTGTTTGGCGAGGTCCGCCAAGTTCACGCCGTTGTAAACGAGGTTTTCCAAACAGCCGTGGAAATTTCTGTTCGACCCGACTGACCTCAGAGAGCCGAGGCCCTGCTCTGCTCCCACACTCATCTGTAAGGGGAAAACACAAGCACACAGACAAATACATACAAAGATTAAAAAACCAACAAAAAAAACAAAATGAAAGTGGGTGTTTTTCTGTCGCCTACACACACACACACACACACACACACACACAAACACACCTGGTCGTGGTCCCAGTGGGTGAATCTTGGTGGAATCTGCACCCACAGCGTGCTTTTGTCCACAGTGAGGTTGAGGTGATTGCTGTGATGCTCCACGGCGACCTGGTGCCAGTGCTGGTCGTCTAACAGGCTGCCCAGAGACACGAGATGCCGGCTGTCAGGAGAAGAACTCCTGCCTGGAATGTGGGGAGGAGGACAAAGAGATGAAGATGTGGTGATGGTAGATAAAGGACAAGATGAGGAGAGTCTGAAGGAGAAAATTTATTTTTTAAAGTAAATAAGTATAGGTGACAAATTCTGCTCTGATGTCTTTGGATTGAAGGAAATGAACTGGTACAGTAGTGTCACAGTTTTCTGGCG
>NW_019473816.1:0-1869 GCF_002814215.2 Seriola lalandi dorsalis | reverse complement strand
ATTTAAAAGAATTGATTAGGCTACAACAGTTCTGGGATTATCATTAAATGCACATGAACATGAAAGGATATCCGGCCAAGTGTTTGGAAATGACAGCTAATAAAAATACAATAACTGGGCACTTCTTTACCTTGATATTTTACATTTATGTCTTTTTCATGTGCTCCACCGTCACACAACCATTTCAGCAGGAAAAAAGCACACAAACGTTTAAATGCATGCCAATTCTAATGTCAAGTAAGTAAATGTTTTTAATTTGGCCCAGTGACAAAGTGATAGAATCACCCCGAATATTCACACAATTTTGGCTCCAGGTTTGGGCTCTTAGACAAAGACAGGCACATTGAGACAGATGTACAGTGAGGCTGAAATTTAAAGCAAAACTAACTGCAACACAGCGAGAGGATTTGCCCAGTCATTTCAGTCAGGTTGTTCCAGATTAGTGCAGGATTTAAACTGGGTGAGGGGACATATATCCTAAGCCCCCACCCCCACCACCACCCCCCTCCTCTGTCCGCGAACATCAGCTGTTGCAGGACAGTAAGTGAGAAAGTTTTTGGGAATCTCCAGAGGTTTAGTGCCATCCCTCTTCCCCACCCACACCACTTCTGTGCCATCTGCCAGACGCGAGCCGGACCAGGTCAGGCTGGTTTGTCTCTTTGCACACTGTGTAGCAACAGATGCCCAAATAAAATCTTGTACGGAAAGGTATCGGGGAAGGGTTAGCAAATGTGAGTTTGTGGTAAATAGCTGTGTTTTTCCCTCTCTTCTGAAACTTTAGTCCCTTTGCGAGAGAGTTTCAGGGAAAAATCAAGACGCCCCTCTGGTTATTTGCATAATTTTCTGAATAATGACTGCTCCATTAAGCTGTTATGTCCCTCAGTGATGGAGGTCGAAGTGAGAGATGTCAATGGCAGGACACAGACTCTATTAATAATGCTGGCCCAGTTGGAGTGAGAGTTCACGGCACATTAAGTGTGTTCGGCTGTGAGACTGCACAACGCAGTCAATATTACGCGCGTATATGTACATGTACACTGTGCTGTTTTTCAATGTTCAGGCATTTCATCAGTCATACCACAATATGTCAGGGCGACACAAACCGGCCTGGCAGCAAATCAAGTTGATCTTAGATAATCCACCCCTGTCACCACCGGCCCACTCACTGCCAACTCATTATTGACTCACCAGCCCCCTGCAGAGGTGTCTGACCAAGCATTACACATCCCACTCCAGCATGCATTACACTGGGTCATGGTGCTCGGCTGGTATTTGTGAGGGCATTTTGATGCCATTCTGTAAAAATACAGGACTATACCAAACTGTGTTATCACCAGCCGACAAAGCTTCTTGATTCAGTGTGGAGCAGAGCAGCTGATTCAAAGAGACTGGCTGTGTCTATTCATTAAAAGATTTAATGGTTAAGTCCCAAATAAGCTGCTGAAATCAAAATCAATCTGCTCTTGGTGATAAAGGAGTTGGGCAGCCATGAAATTCTCATAATTGCTCAAATCAATCTATCAAATTGCGTGCTCCCCCACCTTTAACAGATAAAAATCCATCTCAACAGATAAAAGCCGTGTCTAATTTTATGACATGCAGATGACAATTGAGTGATTAGAGCGCACTGAGCTTTGCATGATGAGAGAGCTGTGTTTTCCTGAATTTGCTGAACTCAAAAACCTAATTTAAAACATCCCAGTGAAAGGATGTTGCGAGCTGTCAAGAGGAGAGAGCGAACCTCTGTTAAACCTGAAACCCAGCTTGTCCGGCTTGTCTGGCTTAAATGGGTGCAGTTCTGAACTCTCAGCACAGTGTGTGTGTCTGTGTGCGTCTGTGTTTGTGTGTGTGTGTGTGTGTGTGTGTGTG
>NW_019473815.1:0-1870 GCF_002814215.2 Seriola lalandi dorsalis | reverse complement strand
AAGCACATTTGGCAACTTGACTCAGTCACAAATGTTTTATTCATGTAAAAACAAAAAATTTTACAGAGAGAATAGCATAAAAAATTTGTCAAAACAGAGCAAGCAAAGCAAGAATCGTAGCGTCCCACTGTCAAACCCTGCACAGACACTCCACCAGTAATTAGGCAGCAGCAGCAGCAGGCCTTGTTCGGCTCCGGAGCCTGCAGCTCAAGCTCTCACAGACAACACAGACGAAAAAAATGGCTTCCAACACTCCTGTCAGAGTTTTCTGGCTGCTCAGTATTATCTGTGAAGTGTAGCAGCTTTGTCATGGATGTTGCTTAACTTTGATTCAGAGACGATTTAGTTTTTGACAGTGCACGCTCAGTGTCTGCTGATCAAATTTAATATCGTGGTGCTATGCCTAAAGCCTTACCGTGGGTATTTACACTGATTCACTGTTTATTTATTTGAACAACAACAAAGCACTTGAAAATCTCTGACTTTGTACTGTCTCCGTGGTAATATCATGAAACAAGACTGGCAGACACCAGTGCACAGCTGCACCACCATGCATGTCATCAGAATCATTTGAAAGATACTGTAAACACATGACAACCCCACACATCTTCACACAATGGGTTTGAATTATTTAATCACCTAAACCTTGTGATTCCACTTTGTAAATATCTCATGTGGAAAGTCAATACTAAGTAAAAAAATAAATACTGAGCGTGTTCATCTGCGTCGTCCTGTCCCGCAGGTACATTCATTATGTTTTTGACTTGGGAAACGGGCCGTCACTAATGAAGGGAAACTCTGACAAACCCCTCAATGACAACCAGTGGCACAACGTGGTGATCTCCCGCGACAACAACAATATGCACATCCTTAAGATTGATTCCCGCACTGTCACCCAACACACCAATGGAGCCCGCAACCTGGATTTAAAAGGTATCTGATCTGCTCAATCAAA
This sequence comes from Seriola lalandi dorsalis, assembly GCF_002814215.2. NCBI lineage: Eukaryota > Metazoa > Chordata > Actinopteri > Carangiformes > Carangidae > Seriola > Seriola lalandi. The sequence continues at coordinate 915 of NW_019473815.1, read as the reverse complement.
AGTATCTTACCAGAAGTGACAGTGACTACTTGCTGTGTTGTTGAGATTTGCTTTCCTATTTTTGTTTTTTCTCAGTAGCTGTAACAGATTACAATTACATTTGTTTTGTAATTTGATTATGTAATTCTGTTACGAGTGACTAGTTACTCCCCAACACTGATGAGGAGTACAGAATAGTGGAAACACCTCTTAATGTAACGCAGTCTGCTACAACACCACCATTAACAAAGACGTCAGTGCTAAAACACATCATTAAAATAACACTTCTATGACTATAAAGTAATAAAGTGGCCACTGAGGGTAAATGCTCATATTTGCGTAATATTGACTGTATTCATTTAGAACATGCACCAACATGAACTCTTGATGGGGAAATTATTTTTTCTAAACCAACTCCTGTTCCTTACAGGGGAGCTGTACATTGGTGGTCTAGGGAAGAGCATGTACAGCAGCCTGCCCAGATTAATAGCATCCCGGGAAGGATACAAGGGCTGTCTAGCATCTGTGGACTTGAATGGAAGACTCCCTGACCTGCTGGCAGATGCCCTCTACAAGGTGGGAGACGTGGAGCGCGGCTGTGGAGGTGAGGAAATATGAAACACCTGCGTATCATTCCTACAGTCAGATTTCCTACTGTCAGGTTAGAGATGAAGAGTCGCTGCTCACTAAAAACTAATTACACCATATTCGTTATGCTATTAAACAGCTTTTTTTTTAATACTCTAACACGATTGGCCACTGAACACAATTTGTGGTTTTATTAGTTCTGATTATACACATGAACATGTAATAATATGACTCTGCAGTCAAGAAATCCAGCTGCTTTTTTGAGTTCTAATCAAACAAGAAAAATCTCAATAGAGCACAGCGTTCTGCCAAAGCTTAATCATCTCCCCAGGTAGCCATTACTTTAAC
>NW_019473814.1:0-1870 GCF_002814215.2 Seriola lalandi dorsalis | reverse complement strand
AAGCACATTTGGCAACTTGACTCAGTCACAAATGTTTTATTCATGTAAAAACAAAAAATTTTACAGAGAGAATAGCATAAAAAATTTGTCAAAACAGAGCAAGCAAAGCAAGAATCGTAGCGTCCCACTGTCAAACCCTGCACAGACACTCCACCAGTAATTAGGCAGCAGCAGCAGCAGGCCTTGTTCGGCTCCGGAGCCTGCAGCTCAAGCTCTCACAGACAACACAGACGAAAAAAATGGCTTCCAACACTCCTGTCAGAGTTTTCTGGCTGCTCAGTATTATCTGTGAAGTGTAGCAGCTTTGTCATGGATGTTGCTTAACTTTGATTCAGAGACGATTTAGTTTTTGACAGTGCACGCTCAGTGTCTGCTGATCAAATTTAATATTGTGGTGCTATGCCTAAAGCCTTACCGTGGGTATTTACACTGATTCACTGTTTATTTATTTGAACAACAACAAAGCACTTGAAAATCTCTGACTTTGTACTGTCTCCGTGGTAATATCATGAAACAAGACTGGCAGACACCAGTGCACAGCTGCACCACCATGCATGTCATCAGAATCATTTGAAAGATACTGTAAACACATGACAACCCCACACATCTTCACACAATGGGTTTGAATTATTTAATCACCTAAACCTTGTGATTCCACTTTGTAAATATCTCATGTGGAAAGTCAATACTAAGTAAAAAAATAAATACTGAGCGTGTTCATCTGCGTCGTCCTGTCCCGCAGGTACATTCATTATGTTTTTGACTTGGGAAACGGGCCGTCACTAATGAAGGGAAACTCTGACAAACCCCTCAATGACAACCAGTGGCACAACGTGGTGATCTCCCGCGACAACAACAATATGCACATCCTTAAGATTGATTCCCGCACTGTCACCCAACACACCAATGGAGCCCGCAACCTGGATTTAAAAGGTATCTGATCTGCTCAATCAAAAGTATCTTACCAGAAGTGACAGTGACTACTTGCTGTGTTGTTGAGATTTGCTTTCCTATTTTTGTTTTTTCTCAGTAGCTGTAACAGATTACAATTACATTTGTTTTGTAATTTGATTATGTAATTCTGTTACGAGTGACTAGTTACTCCCCAACACTGATGAGGAGTACAGAATAGTGGAAACACCTCTTAATGTAACGCAGTCTGCTACAACACCACCATTAACAAAGACGTCAGTGCTAAAACACATCATTAAAATAACACTTCTATGACTATAAAGTAATAAAGTGGCCACTGAGGGTAAATGCTCATATTTGCGTAATATTGACTGTATTCATTTAGAACATGCACCAACATGAACTCTTGATGGGGAAATTATTTTTTCTAAACCAACTCCTGTTCCTTACAGGGGAGCTGTACATTGGTGGTCTAGGGAAGAGCATGTACAGCAGCCTGCCCAGATTAATAGCATCCCGGGAAGGATACAAGGGCTGTCTAGCATCTGTGGACTTGAATGGAAGACTCCCTGACCTGCTGGCAGATGCCCTCTACAAGGTGGGAGACGTGGAGCGCGGCTGTGGAGGTGAGGAAATATGAAACACCTGCGTATCATTCCTACAGTCAGATTTCCTACTGTCAGGTTAGAGATGAAGAGTCGCTGCTCACTAAAAACTAATTACACCATATTCGTTATGCTATTAAACAGCTTTTTTTTTAATACTCTAACACGATTGGCCACTGAACACAATTTGTGGTTTTATTAGTTCTGATTATACACATGAACATGTAATAATATGACTCTGCAGTCAAGAAATCCAGCTGCTTTTTTGAGTTCTAATCAAACAAGAAAAATCTCAATAGAGCACAGCGTTCTGCCAAAGCTTAATCATCTCCCCAGGTAGCCATTACTTTAAC
>NW_019473813.1:0-1871 GCF_002814215.2 Seriola lalandi dorsalis | reverse complement strand
CTTGTAAAAAAAAGCCCATTAAAAACCTGGCTCTGCATACAGCACTGAAGAATGATTCTGATTTTAGCGAAGAGTTGCCATATTAATCAGATATCGAACCCTTGGCTACGGGATGAGGTTACAGTGAGCGCAGCAGCAACCAGTAGCACATGACACTGGTTGTTAGAGAGCCAGCTAGCTCTTTGTGCTAAGATAAGCTATCCATCTGTTGGCATCATATTTAACAAACAGATACGAGCGGGGTATCAATCGTTTCATCCTTCTCTCAGAGAGAAACAGAATTGGCGTATTTCCCAAAATGTCAAACTATTATTATACTGAGAACACACATGTTGGCTGGATAGGACTAGATAAGTGGGATGAAATCTTTATTTGTGTGATTCATTTTTTATTTATTCTTCAAAACAAGCTACGATATAATATTTATGACGCTCAGCACTGATGTATTAGGAAATATGGTCTTTTAATGATTGGTACAGAGTTAAATGATGAAGATATGAAAAACAGCTACAGTGTGGAGTCAAAGACCTCTGTGTGCACAGTGAGAAAAGGCAAGTTTAACTGTGATTTAGATGAGACACACTCAGTTTCATGTTTAATTGCTTATTATATTTTTAGTAAAATGTCTATGAAGAATTCCTCTGGTCGAATGATTATAAAAAAAGTTGTTTTTGAGAAAGGGGAGCTTATTTGTTGAGTTTGGGACAAAGACAAGTGTAATGTTATATGTAAGAAGTTTATGACCTTGGTTGAGTATTTTTGGTCTCTACAATAAATAACATGACTGACTAAATCATGACTTTTTTTCACCCTCTCACCATTTCGAGGCGATGAAGGTATACAGCCCGTTACCTTGATTTTACAAGTACCTTGATTTTACAAGTACCTTGATTTTACAAGTACCTTGATTTTATTGTCCCGTGACAAACACAAGTTTGATTTTTGGAGTAATTAAATCGTGTGTCACAAAATAAGTTGAATTCTTGTAATTACCCAGAAGCCTGAGGTGATGATCCTTCATTGTGGGATGAAAAGCCAGTCATTTTCATCAAGGGTAGTCAGTGGGATTATGTCTAATTTTTGCCCAACTGCAGTCAAGTCAGACGACAGAAATGTTATTTTCATTGTTCAGGAAGTAAAGGGATAACATCGCTCATGCACTCCTGCTATGCTGAAACAGGTGGTGCATTCAGGTGTGTGGCATCCTAAGACTGTATGCTGCCAGATACGAGATAAATGTTGAGCCTTGTGCAGAGTCAGCTGTCCCTGCAAGATGAATTCAGCATTTACACTCAGTATCTTAGGTGGAAACTATACAGACATGCAAACTGTATTAGAAGCCACTAGGAAAGTAAGAGTTTATTTCCTCCGGGGCCACGTTGAAAACATTTGTGTTGAGCTGTTAATATTCTCTGAAGTGTTAAATTGGATGCCAACTTTATATGGTGAATCATACATACAGTATAACACCACCATATAAAGGCCGGCAGTTTTCAGGACTGTCATTCCTGTTATTTGCATTGCTCTAAGCAATCCATTCCAATTTATTCCAATAGAGCGCTGAAACATTAATACCGCTATTCTGATCTGGCTCAGGCAGACTGACAATAGTGGCTTTGCTGAAGCAATATTGTGGATGCCAAGTGGCACAGAACTGAGATACCAAAATAGCAACACAGTCAGGGACATAACAGTACAACGCCTAATCAGTTGGATAAAAGGTTTCCATTGTAACTTGAATGCAAGACAAACAATGTGAATATCTTTAACAAATCGCCACTACCATGACAGAAAGCCAGTGTGGAAGTGTGTTACGGTCCTGTGACAGTATTGATTTGTTCTTACCACAGTGAAACAGCAGCGTATCCCAG
>NW_019473812.1:0-1871 GCF_002814215.2 Seriola lalandi dorsalis | reverse complement strand
CACACACACACACACACACACACACACACACACACACACACACACACACACACACACTTAGTCTTAAATCAATCACACTCATACACACGTGCATCATGGGCACACACACTTAAAACACATAGATCCCCAGCGCACAATGATGGCAACATTAAAACATCACTCCTCTGGTCACACACACACACACACACACACACACACACACACACACAGAAACAACTGTAGGACAATAAAAGCTTGTTGTTCAGAACATGTCGTGGGCATGCTGCAGTCAATGCTTTAAGTGGCATAGGTTAAACATTTTAATACAACATGTAAGTACTGTGAGAGATACTGTAAGATGTGAGTATCATCAGGTTGGAATGGCAACAATAGCAGATAATTGATCTAAAAAGATCTAGTATAGTCTTGATGGATTTTTACAATATTTTGTTCTTAAATTAGTTCAACACGTTAGTGAATATTAGTGTAAATAGTATATAGTATGTGTATATATTCTATATTCTGGATTTAAGGTTGGTGAGAAATTTAAATTAGTTTTCTTTTTTTATTATTAAGTATAATACAACAACCGTACTATACACTAAAAACATTCAGTCTTAACGGGGTTAAACTGGCGTACACATGCAATATTTACAAGGCTGGAGTGTGTGTGTCTGGTTTGTTTATCTGTGTGTGATGTTCTGTATGTCTGCATAAAGACCATTTTCAGTATTGCCAAAATAGGTGTGTGGTTCCTTCGCAGGTCCAGGCTGGAAATTAGGCATATCCACTGTGTTTCATTATCTAAGCCTTAGATTACCTTTGTTCAATTTCAATACATGTGACCTGAAAGTCTGATGCTGTTTGTCCATCTATCATCGAGGCACCTTGATTTTTATTATTATTACTAATTTTTTTGTAGTTTTACTTTATTTATTATATTGGTTTCAGTATCAAATCTTATGGCTTGACATATCTCCGATATCAATTTACTTATAAGAAAAATGTATTAGTCAGGAAAGCTACCAAGAAAGGCCAGTTGGTTGTTGATCAATCTACTTACAATTTTTCAACATCTCACTGATTGATTGAACTATCATGGCTGTCTTATTGTGCTTTTCTCAAAAGTCCAAAATGCTTCTTGTTGATTTCAGTGCATCAAACCTGGACTGTCACTGTTTTTTTTTCAGTGGTCAGTTAAAACATGAGGTAGAGACATGCATTTTGTCACATGAAAACTGTATCTGCACACCTCCTCTTTACCACACAAGTTTAAACTAAGTTTCATTTGTGTTCACTGAACATCCGCAAACCTGCAAACTCACATAGACCAGCTCTGGACAGACAATGTTGTGGTAATGATAAAGGCCTCGTAGGACTATTTTGGAGACATTAAAGATGCTTGGCATAAATGTTTCTACTTTTTCCAAATATTAACAGGCCAAAAAACACAGGAACTACTCTCTGTCATTGTTAGCAAAACCACATATTCTGGACTTAATATCTATTTTGAACTAAGTGAACAAGCAAGTAGTTTAAAATGATGCCCAGAGAGGGAAGGAGAGAGCAAGGTAAGGAAAGAATGGAAAAGGTTCATGGAAGGAATGATAGACAAAAAAAAACTTGACAAAGACAAGGAAGGGAGCAAGAAAGGATAATGAAAGAAAAAGAAAACAGAGAAACGAGTAAACACTTTCTAACTATTTGAACTTACCAAACACTTTCATTCAGTATTTCACCTTTGGAAAGCCCAACGTACAGTGGGAACATGGTGGTCCCGTTAAGTGCCTGGAGTTTCTGCCGGCATGAGCTTCCTATTATAATTGAAGAGTAATGGAATTTTGTAGAGCCACTGGAAAAAATCCAGATCAAAGACAGTAAAATGGTTGATC